>NC_073692.1:313616829-313736829 GCF_029784155.1 Uranotaenia lowii | reverse complement strand
AGACAGACAGACAGACAGACAGACAGACAGACAGACAGACAGACAGACAGACAGACAGACAGACAGACAGACAGACAGACAGACAGACAGACAGACAGACAGACAGACAGACAGACAGACAGACAGACAGACAGACAGACAGACAGACAGACAGACAGACAGACAGACAGACAGACAGACAGACAGACAGACAGACAGACAGACAGACAGACAGACAGACAGACAGACAGACAGACAGACAGACAGACAGACAGACAGACAGACAGACAGACAGACAGACAGACAGACAGACAGACAGACAGACAGACAGACAGACAGACAGACAGACAGACAGACAGACAGACAGACAGACAGACAGACAGACAGACAGACAGACAGACAGACAGACAGACAGACAGACAGACAGACAGACAGACAGACAGACAGACAGACAGACAGACAGACAGACAGACAGACAGACAGACAGACAGACAGACAGACAGACAGACAGACAGACAGACAGACAGACAGACAGACAGACAGACAGACAGACAGACAGACAGACAGACAGACAGACAGACAGACAGACAGACAGACAGACAGACAGACAGACAGACAGACAGACAGACAGACAGACAGACAGACAGACAGACAGACAGACAGACAGACAGACAGACAGACAGACAGACAGACAGACAGACAGACAGACAGACAGACAGACAGACAGACAGACAGACAGACAGACAGACAGACAGACAGACAGACAGACAGACAGACAGACAGACAGACAGACAGACAGACAGACAGACAGACAGACAGACAGACAGACAGACAGACAGACAGACAGACAGACAGACAGACAGACAGACAGACAGACAGACAGACAGACAGACAGACAGACAGACAGACAGACAGACAGACAGACAGACAGACAGACAGACAGACAGACAGACAGACAGACAGACAGACAGACAGACAGACAGACAGACAGACAGACAGACAGACAGACAGACAGACAGACAGACAGACAGACAGACAGACAGACAGACAGACAGACAGACAGACAGACAGACAGACAGACAGACAGACAGACAGACAGACAGACAGACAGACAGACAGACAGACAGACAGACAGACAGACAGACAGACAGACAGACAGACAGACAGACAGACAGACAGACAGACAGACAGACAGACAGACAGACAGACAGACAGACAGACAGACAGACAGACAGACAGACAGACAGACAGACAGACAGACAGACAGACAGACAGACAGACAGACAGACAGACAGACAGACAGACAGACAGACAGACAGACAGACAGACAGACAGACAGACAGACAGACAGACAGACAGACAGACAGACAGACAGACAGACAGACAGACAGACAGACAGACAGACAGACAGACAGACAGACAGACAGACAGACAGACAGACAGACAGACAGACAGACAGACAGACAGACAGACAGACAGACAGACAGACAGACAGACAGACAGACAGACAGACAGACAGACAGACAGACAGACAGACAGACAGACAGACAGACAGACAGACAGACAGACAGACAGACAGACAGACAGACAGACAGACAGACAGACAGACAGACAGACAGACAGACAGACAGACAGACAGACAGACAGACAGACAGACAGACAGACAGACAGACAGACAGACAGACAGACAGACAGACAGACAGACAGACAGACAGACAGACAGACAGACAGACAGACAGACAGACAGACAGACAGACAGACAGACAGACAGACAGACAGACAGACAGACAGACAGACAGACAGACAGACAGACAGACAGACAGACAGACAGACAGACAGACAGACAGACAGACAGACAGACAGACAGACAGACAGACAGACAGACAGACAGACAGACAGACAGACAGACAGACAGACAGACAGACAGACAGACAGACAGACAGACAGACAGACAGACAGACAGACAGACAGACAGACAGACAGACAGACAGACAGACAGACAGACAGACAGACAGACAGACAGACAGACAGACAGACAGACAGACAGACAGACAGACAGACAGACAGACAGACAGACAGACAGACAGACAGACAGACAGACAGACAGACAGACAGACAGACAGACAGACAGACAGACAGACAGACAGACAGACAGACAGACAGACAGACAGACAGACAGACAGACAGACAGACAGACAGACAGACAGACAGACAGACAGACAGACAGACAGACAGACAGACAGACAGACAGACAGACAGACAGACAGACAGACAGACAGACAGACAGACAGACAGACAGACAGACAGACAGACAGACAGACAGACAGACAGACAGACAGACAGACAGACAGACAGACAGACAGACAGACAGACAGACAGACAGACAGACAGACAGACAGACAGACAGACAGACAGACAGACAGACAGACAGACAGACAGACAGACAGACAGACAGACAGACAGACAGACAGACAGACAGACAGACAGACAGACAGACAGACAGACAGACAGACAGACAGACAGACAGACAGACAGACAGACAGACAGACAGACAGACAGACAGACAGACAGACAGACAGACAGACAGACAGACAGACAGACAGACAGACAGACAGACAGACAGACAGACAGACAGACAGACAGACAGACAGACAGACAGACAGACAGACAGACAGACAGACAGACAGACAGACAGACAGACAGACAGACAGACAGACAGACAGACAGACAGACAGACAGACAGACAGACAGACAGACAGACAGACAGACAGACAGACAGACAGACAGACAGACAGACAGACAGACAGACAGACAGACAGACAGACAGACAGACAGACAGACAGACAGACAGACAGACAGACAGACAGACAGACAGACAGACAGACAGACAGACAGACAGACAGACAGACAGACAGACAGACAGACAGACAGACAGACAGACAGACAGACAGACAGACAGACAGACAGACAGACAGACAGACAGACAGACAGACAGACAGACAGACAGACAGACAGACAGACAGACAGACAGACAGACAGACAGACAGACAGACAGACAGACAGACAGACAGACAGACAGACAGACAGACAGACAGACAGACAGACAGACAGACAGACAGACAGACAGACAGACAGACAGACAGACAGACAGACAGACAGACAGACAGACAGACAGACAGACAGACAGACAGACAGACAGACAGACAGACAGACAGACAGACAGACAGACAGACAGACAGACAGACAGACAGACAGACAGACAGACAGACAGACAGACAGACAGACAGACAGACAGACAGACAGACAGACAGACAGACAGACAGACAGACAGACAGACAGACAGACAGACAGACAGACAGACAGACAGACAGACAGACAGACAGACAGACAGACAGACAGACAGACAGACAGACAGACAGACAGACAGACAGACAGACAGACAGACAGACAGACAGACAGACAGACAGACAGACAGACAGACAGACAGACAGACAGACAGACAGACAGACAGACAGACAGACAGACAGACAGACAGACAGACAGACAGACAGACAGACAGACAGACAGACAGACAGACAGACAGACAGACAGACAGACAGACAGACAGACAGACAGACAGACAGACAGACAGACAGACAGACAGACAGACAGACAGACAGACAGACAGACAGACAGACAGACAGACAGACAGACAGACAGACAGACAGACAGACAGACAGACAGACAGACAGACAGACAGACAGACAGACAGACAGACAGACAGACAGACAGACAGACAGACAGACAGACAGACAGACAGACAGACAGACAGACAGACAGACAGACAGACAGACAGACAGACAGACAGACAGACAGACAGACAGACAGACAGACAGACAGACAGACAGACAGACAGACAGACAGACAGACAGACAGACAGACAGACAGACAGACAGACAGACAGACAGACAGACAGACAGACAGACAGACAGACAGACAGACAGACAGACAGACAGACAGACAGACAGACAGACAGACAGACAGACAGACAGACAGACAGACAGACAGACAGACAGACAGACAGACAGACAGACAGACAGACAGACAGACAGACAGACAGACAGACAGACAGACAGACAGACAGACAGACAGACAGACAGACAGACAGACAGACAGACAGACAGACAGACAGACAGACAGACAGACAGACAGACAGACAGACAGACAGACAGACAGACAGACAGACAGACAGACAGACAGACAGACAGACAGACAGACAGACAGGTTTTTGGTTGATTTTGTACATCCAGGTGGAAAAAAACTAACTTTGAGAACAAACAAATGGTATTTTGTTTGGTTCTACCTGGTCACCATATTCTCGCAAACACTTCCGGAACCATATGAGCAGTATGCATAGAGTTGACCGACACTGTTATTTTAACCTCAATTTTTCACAATATTCTTTTTTCCAATCATCGGTAAATAATCGTTTAAGATAAGCACCATCTCAAGATATTGCAGTATATACAGGATTCTCAAAACCATCTGCAGCAATCACCATCATCATCATCATCGCCATCGACACCACATTTAGAGGTGAACGATTGTGGTGACATTCTTGGGAAAATCCACCTTACCGCAGTATAAGAGCGGACATTTATACCTATTGCTTGCACCGAAAGTCACCACCAACATCATCATCATCATCATCACAGATCGAAAATCTTGAGAGGTCGGTCGAAATATATGGCTGGCATTCTGTCGCCCCCTCATCAACCGCAAACGATACGATGCGATATTGCGGGAGGAAAGGTGGGTGGCTTCTCAGCAGCACCAGCAGTCAGTGTGGGCCACCACCCGTCGCCATTTTTATTACCAACTGGGAGCATTAAATTATTTGTAATGGCTTTTTAATGGCTCAACATTGCACAGCAAGCGATGGGAATCTGGGAGCATCTCGGAATGGATTCTGGCTCCAGGATGCCGGTGAAAAGTGAAAGCACAATCCCCCAATGACCTACTGAAGGTAGTCGTCATCGTGGATTATGGCATCGTGTCACATCAAAGCGTCTTTGGGGGGGTAATGTGTGGTTTAGAAAATATTGACTTAAAAATCAAAATTGATTACAATGTTGATTGAAGCTGATGGTGGCTCCAGAGAGCGTAGAAAGAGATTTCGTTATTTAATGAAATATCGAAAATTTGCCTATCTCAATTATTTTTTCAGAAAAAAATTCTTGAATTGATCCGCTAAACGCTAGTTAGTCCGCTATCCCCTTGTTAGCGAATTAGAAAGTTCCGCTAACTGAGGACCACTAACATCAACATATTTATGTCATACTCACAGATTATTATTAATAAAAGTTTACTTCTAGACATTATTTGGTATCATTCTGTCTCGAATGGGTTATGTTTAATAATAACAAATAATCAAACATTTCTTTAAATTAGAAAAAAAATGAAAAAAAAACTTGTATGCAACAACATTGCATACAATCTATGTGGGTTTTCAAAAAAAAAATCAACCCAGTAAACATTTTTGCAGCTATATTTTTATGCTGTTTTTATATACGTACCATATACGGCGCTAAATTTTCGGTTCGCGGTGCCGAACACTGAAAATTAATGTAAATTTCATAACATTACAAATCATTTAAAAAAAGCACGGTGTTTGTTCGCACAAAATATTAACTAAGAGAAAGGCGGGCTATATGCGCATATTAAGGAAAGTACTCATTTTCTCTCATATTTCAATAGGTAGGAGTCTAAAAACTATATGCACATGAGCGAAAACTGTTTTGTATACATAAGAGTTTTTGACTTCTACAGTTTTTGTGAAAATAATTTTATAATAAAAGTAGTCAAAATAGCCGATTCCTGTAAACAGCGGGCTAATTGCACTTATTTATGTATTAAGCTATTTTTCATTTACGCTTGCAATATTTTAATATCATTTAATTTAAAATGATAGTAACGGATGTTAAGCATACGCCAAGGCTGAAATTTTGTCGAAATTTTAGGTTTCTCTAATTCTTTTGCATGATCATAGTTAGGTAAGCCATTTGGCCATATTTTTAACGGATCAGTATAAAGCTCTTCTTTTTCCATTGTAAGATTGTGATTTGGGCGTAGATTTAATGTTTCAATGATAAATAGTAAAATAATTATAAGACTACCTAATCCATTTTTTCAAGATATAGGCATTTAACCTGTCTGATATCAGCATTAATAACCTGTCTCTTATTCCAAAATCTGATTATTTACAACTTTGCCAAAAGCTTAAATTTGTTGAATTTCCGATTTCCATATGAATCAGAACGAAAAACCATAAACATATTTGTTTACAGATTCTGTACGCACGATTGTTAAAGTTCAATATATTTTAACAAAACTGACAAAAATTTTGTTCGAATTTTCTAGTTTTTTTGACTTTGTATAACAATTAAATTTTATCATGCCATGTGTCAAAAGCGTATTACCTTCACACTGCAATGATTAGATATGTTGAATCTCTAGCCATATCGTCAATCGGCTGTATGCGCATATTACCCAATATGTGCATGACGGAACACTTCCCTTTACCGTAGGTTTAGATGCATTCGCGCCACACCAAATAAATTTGAACTTTGTGGACATTTTTGACAGTATTTGCATACTTCTCCACCACTCACACACAGTAATTCTTTGAGTAACCAACGGTTTCGTTAGCTATCAATTTGATAATGATGGTTTTTGAAGGCAACTGTGCAAAATATGTTTTCTTCTTTTTCTCTTGCATCGTAAATATCTCAAAAACGCGAGGATTTAAAATTCTAAAAAATAGGTCGGTCAGTAATTTCCACAGGCAAAAAAAGCTGTCAAAGTTTTGTATGTTCGATTACTAGTAAATGAGCTATCAGCAAAAGAAAGTGTCCCATTTCTAAAAGAACATAAGCTTTAGAACAACTTCTTATTTTTGAGGATGTGCATGCAAAATAAATGTATTTTCAAACTTTTGCTATTAACTATTCTTTTTAAAACCTCAAACTTGATATTTTTAACCTATAATGCATCCCCATTTCTTTCAAAATAAATAATAATTCAAAAATAATTGATTTAAAGAATTTCGACCATATATTTTCACAAAAAGAAACTTTTTTTTAGATTTGCTTAAAATAAACGAATCTCTAAATTGGCAATAAAAACTGCCAAAAACATCTCTATAAATTACTTACAACACTGTAGCAAATTTTCAAAATAACAAAAAAAAAAGTGTATTTATTTTAAATATTTCTTTCGAAGAATGAATGTTGTTTCAAGTTGAGTAAAGAAAGTAAGAACTTATTATTCGAGAATGTTTTTTACTAACTTATGAAAAATGCTATATAAACGATTTTCTAACTCGCAATCGGGGGAGTCGCTCACTAATTCAATAATTGGTGAGTCTATTGCTTGATCTTTCTTATTCATAAATTCTAAACTGAAGTTACTATCAGGGAGTTTCTACCTGAGATTTCTCGAAGTTGGAAAATTTTTGAATACCGTCTATCGATTTATAAAGAGACGTGAGGTGATCCCCCGCATTTTGCGGAGAGCGTAGGGAAGTTTTTTCTATTGCAACCAACTTATTTATCTAAAGAAGTACAATTTCGGAAACATTTTCGGGTTCAATCTATAATAATGTGTTGAGTTGAAATTACTATTTACTACTTTGTGTTTAAAACAAATGGCTGGAAGCGAAGTGAGGTAGCAAAAAAAATTGCATGAAATCGTCGTTTAAAAAAAGGATTCTTTAAATTATGTTACGCCTTGGAACCTGACAAGTTGTTCATGTGATAGTTTTATAAATCATGTTCCATGTTTAAAATTTGAGATATTCACCGAAGTTTTCTTTACAAAAGGTCGGCTGAATAACAAAAACATAAAGTATGTTCAATGACCGCGCAATTCCTTGATATAGTTCTGAGTGTTCTTTGTTTCCGATGTGACGTACGGGCTAGATATTTTGCCGCACTCGCAAATTGCATGCCGCACCATCAACTTCTTGCCCAATTTTTCGATGAAAAAGGTCTTCTCCGTTTCAGGGATATCCTTGTCCTTTCGTATGAAGTATTGTGGCCCAGGAAGGGATATTGAATCACACAGATTCCGGGCTCTTGGTTTGACAGAAGCTGCTTGATTTGGGTTCCTTTTAGGTTTTTTTTCTGCTTCCAGTACGTCTTGAGCCCAAGTCGCTCTTTAGCACGCATCACGTTAGACGTTGAGGATCCGACTTTTCTCCTCATCCCGAACGGAAGCCAATGGTTTCTGTTTGTAGGTATCCCTGACCTTTTTGTCGGTAGCAGGATTTACAGGCCCAGACTTTCGACTCCTTTCGGTTCATCCTCAAATGTAAAATGTTCACCATATTTTTTTAATAGCTGTCCGTACCGCTCCGCCGCTCATTTCGTCTTCATTGGCCAATTTTCTCAATGAGATTCCACTCACAGTACATCACTTGTGCATGATACTCTTTCTCTTCTCTTCTCTTCTCTTCTCTTACGACCACGCATTTTGAAATGTAATCACAAACTAAATGTTTTTTGATGATATCACATACAGAAATGTAGAATTCGAGAAAAATAAGCAATTCAAGATGACCGTTGACATAAGGCGTGCTTATAATTTCTGGAACAGACTATCCATTGGCCAAACAGTTAGATGCTTGGAAAAAGATTACAGGAGCATGAAAAATTAGTCGCAAAAAAAAACAAACCAAAATCAGGATTAGCGTAACATGCAATAGAAGCGCAACACTGTTTCGACATCAAGAAACCAGGAGTGAGTGAAATCAAGTGAAATCTGAGAGTTCGGGAAACCAGAGAGGCTGCCAAAACCCTACATATCCAAGTAAGAGGAAAGGAGCGAACAGCGAACAAACCGAAGTAGGACAACTAGCTACCTACAACGGTTTCATAGCGAAACTGAGAGGAGAGACAGCAAACAAACCGACAAGCAGCCCAAACAACCAAAAGTCACATATTTACTTGAATGAAGACATTGAAATTTACATATTGGTTGACAAAGAGAATCAACTGCCCAATTCCCTTTAGTGAACTTTATGTACCCATTAATGAACTTGAAAGTTGCAAAAGTGATTTATACGTACGTTATACGGAACTTAAGTCACATAAAGAGCACGAAAGTGCTCAAAATAGGATTTGGTAAGTCACATAAAGGGCACAAAAGTGCTCAAAACGGGATTTGTTAAGTCACAAAAAGTACATTGATGTGCTTTCAACATCAAATCACCACTTTTAGGCGTGGCGATTCTCATCACGAAGGTCGGGGTTTGATCCCCAAGCAAGCAAGTTTTTTTCAATAAGTAATTTGGTAATTGAGTGACCATTCTGGTGTGATATATGTAGGAAAATGTAAAATAGAAGCAATTGAGCAATCTGTCGAGTTTAGAATCCGACGCGTGGCATCATAGCGGCACGATATACAGAACTTAGTAAATAATCAAGCGAAGGTGATATGAACAGAAGCCAAGGATGCATTTAAGACAGAGAGAGACTTTTTGTTCATTTTGCGATTTTTTGGAAGCTGAAATAAAAGGCTGCTGGAAGCTAAATAGAAGATCATTGAGACTTGTTTTGAAAATTGAAAGTATCAATAAAAACTTAACTTTTGAGCTGCATAGAACGTACTTCCAACAATGATGGGGCTGAGTAAGCCTTTTTTCTACCTGTTTTAGGGGACTTTTGGTTGCTTGGGAGCCGAATGGAGCAAAATTGTGCTGCTTTATTTTTTGTAAGTGATGTGAAGTATTGTAATTTTGATAAATGTAATATTATTTTAAAAGTTTGAAGTTTCTAATAATAGTTAATATTTTTAGACGTGTAATAATAAGTGAAGAAAAATAACCCGAAACGTTACGTAAATTTAAAAAAGTTTTTTTCACTCACCGAAGAAAATAAGTAAAAACCTTATAAAAAGTACCGGTGGTAAACTTTTATTCATTTTATAATCATGGAAACTTATGATACCTGTGTGGGTGAAGCTCAACACGATGAACGGAGTGCCAATATAGCATGCGCACTCTATGCAACGGAGCTCACGTGGATGCTGCCTATCGCTGCACCCATAGAAGAGGTTGCAAAAATCCAATGCCTATTTAGCAAATCTCTGTGCCGATAATGCGCTGAAATGTGCACTGTGCCGAAGACGGTATGTTTGAAAAACCGTAACTGGCATAAGGACTCGGCTCCCAACCAAAATGATGACCACTACATTCAAGCGAAACAAGAAAAACATTTTATGGGATTTCCTTCCTATTGGATAATTCATCCCAGAAACAAGAAAATAAAAATTAAAACCACAAGCACTGTAGTGAGAATCGAACTCAAATCATCAATTGTATCGTCTTGCCAGTCCGACATTCTAACCAGTGTACTATACGAGCTTCATGCAAGACGAGGTATATTTGTCATAGGCTTTCTGTTACCGATCAATCACAAAAAACGTACAACGGCGGCTTCCCGGCGTTTGGCCTCCTTTCAATGCATTCCTTTGTCTTAAGATGGAAACGGGAAAGGGAACGGGAGTGAAGGAACGGGAAACCCATTGAATGAGAACTGTGCTTTGCATACTGCCTGCTATTACATACACACGCTACATATACACAGCTGCTAAAGCCGGGCAGCTTGGCCGGTGTTGTTTGCCGGTAAATTGAAGGAATGTTTTTGTTGTTGCTTTTGCTACATACACACGCACAGCTTAGCCGTGGTTGTTTGCCGGTAGATTGAAGGGATTGAATTAGAAGGATGTTTTTGTTGTTGCTTTTGCTACATTCACACGCACAGTGCTCGGTTCGCTGGCTGCCTGGTGTTGGCCGGTATTTATTTCCATCCTTCTTCGGCTTGTGATGCGATGGGGAGGGACGCGAAAACGTTTTTATTTTGTTTCATTCAGACATACGCAATTTGGTTGAGCTGGGAGGTTAATGCCGGTGGGCGCAAATCGAATCAGTGCCGGTCGCGTTATCTTCTTGTACCAATGATGCTATGAAATTGACTACACGCCATTGGCACAGGGGCTGAATTTTGGGTGTGAAGTTCACCATCGATGTTAGGCATCGCTACTATTACAGGCCTCGCCTGTACCTAAGAATCAATAAGATGATGTTAATTCACTTATGGGTGTTGGGAAGAATGACAGCTTGCTGTTAAATTCCTTGAAAAAAAAGGATATTCACTTAGATTCGTGTCACAACACTCCTGGTGCACATGAATATATTTTTAACAGCAAGAGCATTGCGCAGGTTCGATATTCAAAATATCTTTTTCGCATTTTCCGTTCGAGAAGTCTGGACTGATCGGTATTTATCAAATGTCTGGTTTAATTTTCCAGCTGGGTAGCAACATCGATCGAAGTGTCTCTGGTATCGACATTGCTCGTTAATTTTTTGAGCAGCCAAAAATCGAAATCAAGTGTCCAGTCAGTGTGGTCAATGATACCACTATATACCGTTTCTAGTCATTAAACCGCTGCTCTGAAAATTTTGATTTTGACTTTTCGGAGGGTGCACAGAAATTTTTTTTACTATTACGTGTCACTGAAACTGCAACCTACAAAATAAAACAACCTGTAATTAACAAAACCTGTAATTTCAATTGTTTTCCTTGAAAGTTAACGAAGATTCATTTATTATTACAGCAAATGTCCTCTAAAAAAGTTGTACACAGAAAATTAAATGTCACGTTATTTGTTTTTCGACCTGTAAAATAACGGTAAATGTCCTGCTACTTTTTGTTACAGGACATTTGCGTAAATTTACAGGTAATAATTTTTGCTGTGTGCATTTTCATTGAAAATCCTTAAAGTTTTAAGTTTAGAGCAGACCTTTGTTTTTGTGTTGCCTTAAGTTTTAAACTTTTCATTAGTATGAATATGTGATCTGTTGATGTACAATAAAAAAAATATTAATGTATAAGTTTCGTTCTTAGTTAATGCTCTCTTTCGAACAAAATATTTTCTGACAAGACGACTTGATGTTTTTCAGTGAACCAAGAACAAATTTCGAATCCACGGTACTTCCGTTTACTAGGCACATAAAATGGAGGATTCTCCCCTGGTAAATTTCAATAGGTCAACCAGAGCACGGCGTATTGTACACGTTCTTGAGCGCTACCTGGACGTTGTTTGCGACATACCCCTCTAATCTTTTTTTCGAGCAGTTTGCTCATTTATGCACAAGCCAAATTGGGTAAATCGAATACAAAGTTGAAGTGTCGACATTACATCTTTCTTCCATTGCAGAGGAGTGGTGTATGCAATCTAATGTTTTTCTACTAGCAAAATTTGAAAGCCATTTTATTAATTAATTGTTTTTGTGAGACAGTTTTTTTTTTATCAGGAACAACATTCGAATAAGTCTGCCACCATAAGAACTAGGAGTTCGTTGTTATTTTTTTCTGTATTCCGAAAAATTCAGATAAAAACTGACTGTACTGGGTCTTATAATGTTAATGGTCTCAGTACTGGTTCTGATCGTGGTCCTGGTAATGACCTGATCTTTATCTTGCCTTGATTTTGTAGATGGTACTGATGCTAAACCTGAATCTGAACCATGTCCTATTCCTGGTCTTACCCCTGATACTCACCCTTGTCCTGATATTGATCGCATGTTTCAAGGGTCATACTGTATGTCGATTGCGTTATGCTATACTAACACTGTTGGTGTAAAAATATTTCTCGGACAAGCACCAAATCATTTTGAAAAAAATAGTTTTATATGCCTGGAGTGTAATAAATGCAAATCAAAGATTCACCTTTTAAATCTTTTTTCCGTATGCTACTAAAGTCTGCTTCATTTAATATTGGAACAAATTCTTTTTCTCATTGTGGCGCTCCTAGTGGACGGATTTGGAAACTTTTTTCACCTACGTGTCGGGAAATTCATTACCTTTCACCATGTATTTATGTCATAACACCAAACGATAGCATTTTGTAAACAACCGCCATGGAAGCCGAACGGAGAGATCAAATTGTGCACAGTTTTCTTACGAGTACGAGTACGAGAATTTCTTAGAAACAGCAATGAATAATTTTTTAAATTTTTTTTTATGAAATAGTAAAGAAAATGCTACATTTGTATGAAAAACAAATTATGAATTCGTTAATAAATGACTGAACTACACGCAATTGTTTGTGTTCCAATATTAAATGAAGCAGACTTTACATCCGTCGAACTTGGTCAGCACTTGGCCGTACAGCTTTCGAGCACGGATTCTGGCCACATTGTTCTGCTTCAGCGTCCGATTTGGCTGTTTGCTGGCTCGGAATGACCTTATTCCTTCCCGGAGACGAATTCGTCGCACCGTACTGTGGGCGGCCTGGAACTTATTGGCCAAATCGCGGTCTGAAAGATTGGGATTCCTTTTGACAGCCTTGATGACTTTCCCACGCAGTTTCCGGTCGACAGTTCCACTCCGACGCTTCGAATACGGCTTCCGAGCCGTCGTCAATGTTTTCTTGTACTGCTTGATAACACGCCATACGGTATTTCTGGGCATTTTAAGCTGTTTAGCTAGCTTCGATGCCGACAACAATGGATTTTCAAGAAAACTGTGCACAATTTCATCTCTCCGTTCGGCTTCCATGGCGGTTGTTTACAAAATGCTATTATTTGGTGTTATGACATAAATACATGGTGAAAGGTAATGAATTTCCCGACACGTAGGTGAAAAAAGTTTCCAAATCCGTCCACTAGGAGCGCCACAATGAGCAAAAGAATTTGTTCCAATATTAAATGAAGCAGACTTTATTCTTTTGCATCACGCGCTGGTAACATCATAATTTCATCCATCCAAAACTTTTATGATTAAGAATTTGTTGTAGTGTTTCTTACCCTATTGTATCTAATGTATTTATCACCTACATATATGCTTTTTCTTATAAAAGCATTATTGACAGAAAAAAATTAATTCAAACAAAACCAAAATTTACTGAAATAGGTGTTTTACGTATTGTTCGATAGCTGCACTGGTTCTGGGTAAGTCCTTGGGATGTCCACTTGCAATCGAGTACCGTTTGGGAGATTTTATTGGGTGGGATTTTATTGTCCAGAGTTCACTTTCTTGTTAGGCAATTTTCAGTTCACAGCACAGTAAAACCAACGTATTTTAGGGAAACTAAACTGCACTATATTAAACCTTGATTTTATTGTTAACTTATACTAAGTACAATTGTCATCTACGCGGGTATCATTTCACCTTTTCTGATTTTAGGTTTATGCAATTCAAAGGCTGATAACAAAGTGAGTAAAATGGTGATAAGATGCTGTCCAAGACAGTTTTTACCGCGCTTAAATTCTATCCTTTCTGCTACCGTTAAACAAAAGTGAATAATTTCGAAGTTGCTGCTTGCTGGTAGCCGTTTGTTGGTAGCTGTAGTCAGCCACCTATCTGTGGGGTGCTTCAGGGATTCGAGTAGTAAACGAACATGTATAGTGATATTACAAATTTATAGAAAACTTTATATTTTAAATTTTATGAAATGACGAAAGATTAATTTGATATTTGCTCTGGCTTCAAAACAATTTTCCAACTTTTTGTCTCGTTGCTCTTCTTATTTTACTGAACTCGAAAATTTTTGAAGTTGTTTGATCGCTTGCGCTTGCATTTAGAGATAATTGAAATCAAAACAAACATGTAAAATAAATGATTGAAGCTTATTTACAATTATATGAAACTCACTGTTTGTTCAGAGCTGTGCAGTTCCCCTTCCAGGGAAAAAACCTGCATTAGAAAATCTTTTTAACGGCTTTGGACTCCAGCATCCGGGATATTTGAATGTGAAAAATTCAAATTTAACGCAGCCTCCCTCTTGACGCCCACGCACCGGGTGCCACCTTCTCGACAACTTCTCAGCACAAAAGACCGCTCACTCTCCGCGGCTGACAACTTCAAGCGGCAAATTCCTGAGCATGTCATCAGCCAACGCCATCATCATCATCCATCAGCTTCATATCATCCCTCAAGGGCTTCGAGAAGACCAAGAAGAAGGAGTTGTTCAAGCTTTCCCCTGAAGGATTTCTTTCAAGAAACGCACAGCTTCTTTTCATGTCAAAATCTCCAAGCGAGAAAGGCTTTTGTTAACGGCGACGAGGCGCGCTGATTTACGGCAATCCCACTCACTTAACTTTCTTTCTGCATGCTAAAAACCTTCATCCGTGTGACGCCACCTTTATTTTCCACTCCATAATAGGTAAAGCGATATCATATCCTCGTCAACGGGAGGCGGAAACTTATCGAAGCTGCTGGATTGAATGGGTGAAATTCTCTGAAAGAAAAATGCCTACGGGGAGGTCGAGGAAGAACTTTCTTTTGCCTGAGCCTGATTTCGAGCTAACTGACAGTTTGAAATTCCCTTCTCAGGTTGATTTAAAGGTGGAATATCCGACCAACAACAGCAGAACGGAATGAATAATTATTCGGCTCGTGAAGTTCAATTTGAATGTTTGAGCTACCGACTCTGATGTCGTCATTGATGTGTGCCTCATGAACAGTGTGTCTTTGAGTAGAGAAACGGGTTAGATTTTTCGTTAGATTTACTATTTCGTTAGAGTATTTACTATATAAACATTTATTTCAGCAATACCAAAAATGCACAATGAATAATGAAAATTGATTTTCGTTCTTATGACCATCACACAAAAAAAAATCACTGTTTGGATTCAAATTGATCAGAATCCAAATTTCAAATCCTGGTTTTCCTGGTTGTCATCCATAAATGGGTAAAAAAAAATTTCATACTCTGAATCAGAAATTTGCTTAAAATTAATTTTAAGTAATCTAGTTTACAAATTTGAGAACAACATTTTCGAAACACCAGAAAACGAATTAAAGTTACATTTTTAACTAAGCCATAAAATTTCAGTCAACCTGACCAACGTATAATAAATAGTCAAGGTGATCGAAAGAATATCAGAGTCGTCTACGAGTTGAATGATCAAGCTACAATGTCAGTCAGGCAGCAATGTCAATATTGAATGACATTTATACACTCTTCCAGCAAAAAAAGTGTTGCGATATTACATAAAAAACGTGCACATTAGATCGCTACATGCTTAGTATGGAAATTTCAAATTTTTAAATTTTTACACCTATCTTAACTTTTTTTGGTTGTTTTTGCTGCCAGAAACAGCAATAAAAATGCATAAATTGAGAGGAACATTCAAATTTATGTATCGTATAAGTGGAATTACGTGCAATCGTAACCTGATAGTGAAATATCCTATTAATTGCTCTCTGGATCCATTTCAAAATAATTTTTTTCAGTATTGAATCCTGATGCTGAATTTGTTTAAAGTTTTGGTTCAAAAGTGTAAGTTTTGAATTGGTTTTGAGTGTTGAGTGTTTTGAGCATTTGCCACTAAATATATTAAATTATGTTTTTTTTAAGCTTCGGTTTGCTATTTTAATGAAATTATTGTGATTCAAGTTGTATTTTATTTTATTGAGATAATATAAAATGCAGCTTTGTTTCTTTGTTTTTTCCGTTTTTTGTTCCGAGATATTATTTAACGCAATTTATCATTGAGTCAAGAATTTCTCATGTCAATTCACTTGAAATTTTGAACCACAAGTGAACAAATTAAATTAAGATTGAAAACAAAGCTGATTTTCTAAAAATTACGATTGATAAAGGAATCGTGCGCATTTCTTCATTTTAAGATTTTAAAAAGATAATAATCTTGATTAAAACGCATCTCCTGAAGCACAATAAGTTTTGGTGCAACAAAGGTTATAAAATTTTAAAACGAAATTGATAAAGAACTTGTTTAAAACAATGTTAGTTTGCTCTTCTTGCTCTATTGAACGTACAGAAGGAGGAACTATCTTTATTTTTTATTTATGTTTTCAGGGGCATGCAAGATAATTTTTGGGAAACCTACATGATTTGATCTGGCTTCAACATCTTATTTCTGAATTTATGTCATTAAAAAGTAGTTCATGTTTAGCCGCAAGAAAAAAAAATCGTTCACGATTATCAAAACGATCATATCTTTTTCTCTTAAACTAAGCCAAAAATATATGAGTTAAAGTTTGCAAATGCATTCGATTTTTTTTATCTTCTGTATAACTTTGCTCATGTAATCAAGTTTTAAAAAAGTATAAAAACCGGATATGTATCTATGTTTGAATTGCAAAAAAAACGGTTTCAAATAAGAGCTCGGCTCAAAAAGTTTCGCACCGCTAACTTTTTTTTGTTTGAACTAGTTGGTAGGGCTAGGTGGGGTAATTATGAATAAAATTTCTTCATTTGGCACACTCACAGCCACCATATGCTTATTTCTTATCATAAATTCTGAAAACCTGCCAATAATGAATGTTTCCGTGCTCTTCATCATCTGTAGAGCAACTTTTTTTTTTCTGGTCGCAACCCACGTCCTTGAGACGTCTGTTACGGATTACGGACTTGGTATAAAATTTTTGAAAAGTAACTGTATTTATACGTTACAATTACTCATAGTAAGCAGTGTATGTAGATTTTTAACTTAAAAAAATTATGTTCATAATTACCCCAAACCCTGTTCATAATTACCCCGAGACTTGACCAATATGATTTATATGGTGTCAGAAAATCTCAATTCAACACCAAATAATGAAAATAATTAGCAGTAATAAGAAAATGGGTTGTTTTACAAAAACTCAATTCAATTCATGTATAAAATTTATAAATAAACAAATGTAATCAAAATAAAGAGGAAAAGCCACACAACAAATAGCTATTAGGTGTTCTTTTGTATTGATTTTTTTGTATCTTTTGTTTCGGTAGTTAAATTTTTTGTTGCATCTTTTACGTTTTGGTTGGTTTCTTTTTCTTTATGTCGTTGCAGATTTTTTGTAAATTTATTAATATTATTTTGAAACTGAAAACTTATTTTTTCCAAAAAAAAAATTATGAAACAATAATGTTGTTAACATTATGAACTTTGTAAACATAAGATTAGGAGACGCCTCAAAACAATGAACTTGTTATTTTTATTTTTTTATTATTTTTTTTTGGATAGTAAATACATCAGTCCAAGTCGTTCAGCAAATTAAACAAATGATTTCCATTTTTTCCCATTCATTTATCAAAATTTTGAGAAAAAAAATGAAGTCGTAAATACAAGCAATCTAAAATATAAAACTAAAATGAGTTTTCTAGCAATTATTGAATTCCAATTCTTAATCCACAATTGATACGAAAAACCGTTAATCTGCGGGTAAAATCAGAATTTGATTTGAAATCGAAAAACAACCGGATTTTAGTAAAACAGTTAAACTGTATTTTAAATACATTTTTTTCAAATTTTGTTAAGGAAATAATAAAAATAACTTACCTTTAGTTCCGGACTAATGGAATGATTTGATTCCCGGTAATTTCCCTAATAGTAAAAAAGATCCAAATAAACCTTGGTATCATCAGTAGAGCTGTTTTTCGCGAGCCATGGAAAAAATAGATATTTTAAGATTTTGAAATAAGATTTTTAATTAAAAAAAAAATTCCAAATACAAACCAAATTTTTCCGATATGGTACTCAATTAATAAGCTTTCAAACGTAGAAGACAGTTTTCAAAAATTCAAACTATAGACTGAGTTATTGATGATAATGTGGAAAAGTTTTTTGTTGGTCAATTTTACCCCGGTGATCAAAGTTACCCCGTTTTACGGTACACTATTTTCAATGTGTTCCTACTAATGGACCTAGTCAAAGTTTTCCAAAATATATCTCATAGTCATAGTCATAAGTCATAGAATGTATTAGAAATAAATTTGAATGACGTAAAGTTGTTTTTTTTAACTTAATTTTCAACGATCTTTTAAAATAGACTGTTTTTAGTTAATAAAACTTATTTGATTTTTTTTTAAGTGTATTTCAATGCTAAAAATGTTGAAAACATATTTTTGCCAGATTGTAAAGAACGAGTCCTACGCGACAGAAAAGGAAACTATCAAGTTGCAGAGAGCTTCTCAACAAGAACTGAATCAAAAGATTTTTTTTAATCTAAATAAAATACGTTGTATACCGTCACCTGGGGCAAAATGCAACACTTTTCTACTCAATAGCTTATGAAAACCTAAAATCCACAGATAATCATACCGCTTGTACATAAAAAGTTTAAAGGTATTGGGAGATCAAATTGACTTAGTCAGAAAAATAATTGGTTTCACCAGTTGTTTTTAAATTTACAATAACTAACAAAATGAGGTTAATTGCCAACCTTTGCTTTTAATGAAAAATCAAATGAAAAGTTTGAAAAGTCATAGTTTTTTGAAATATTTGTGATATCGTTATGCATAAAGCACGATCTGCAGTTATTTTTGAATAAAATTTTATATTTTTCTGTCAATGAGAGAAAATATAAAGGTGCTGTATAAATTTAGGGGTAAAAAATACTACAAAAACTCTGTGTTGTGAGCCTACTTGGTTGAATGATTCAACTGAATCAGAGCAATCGAAAGATTTCTTTTAATTCAATCACGCAGGCCCGTGCGAAGGACCCGTTCATGGGGGTGGGGGGGGGGGTTTCGAAATTCAAATTTAGCTAAAAATAATAATAATACCAAAAATACACAATTAACAAGAAATTGAATTCATAGCCATTTTCTTACTCATGATTAACACACAAACTCAAAAAAAATAATTTTACTTATAAAAAAAAACGATTTTTTTCAAAACAAATCGCAATGAAAGTTTCGAATCAATTATATTTCCGGGAAGTCATTGATAAACTTTTCAAAATGATGTTCCTTAAGCTGAACTTGAAATTTGCTTTAAAATATTTTTTAAGCAGTTTAGTTTTCAAATTTGAAATAAATATTTCCATAACAAAGATTTAAAGAAAAACTGAATCCTAAAATAAATGTCAGATCAGGTAAAACATTAACCATGATAAATTGCTAGGAAAATGACAATAATTGTATTTAATATTCATCTTTATTGAGATTTCTTTTCTTCATTTTCAACTGAAGAGTCGATTGAAAAATTTCGCTGTACTGTTTTGAATTTGAAAAAAAAAATTAATCGCGATTCGAAATGTGAATTTATGATTTGGAAAAAATCGTTTTTAGAATAAAAAAATTCAAATTGGAAAACCTAGACAAACTTATCGAGAAAAAAAATTAAATAGCTTGTCTTTAAAATTCGATAAATTTATTTCAAAAATTAAAAAAAAACCATATTATAAAACTTGGTTTTATAGTTTGAAAATTTTAAAAAAATATGAAGTTGAAAATGAAAGATGACGTTTCTTAAAGAAGGATATTTTTTTCAATAAACACGACTTACCATTATAAAAACTTTTTCATAGAATTAAATTGATAACTCAAGGGAACAGCATTTTAGTGTTTATGTTTTAAAGATTGATTTGGTAGATTTTAGCATCCTGAACTCGAATCTTTTGTTAAATTTGAACTATCACATTTAGTTTCGATTAAATGAACTTTTAACATGTGTCAGTTTTGAGTGGAATCAATCATTGATAACTTTTTATTCATAAAACAATTTATTTAGGCATTTACTTCATACAACAGTTTTTTTCCGGGGAATCCACTTAGTACTAATCAAAATCAATCATTGATAACTGTTTAACTATCAAACCTACATTTAAGAAGAAATCTGATCCTGATTTCGTTTATTATATTTTATTCAAATAAGAAATAATATTTTAATGATGAAGATGATGCATGTTCTAAAAAAATAATATTCAACAGTTTTTAAAACTTTGGAAAGACATCACTACAAGTAATTACTTTATTGTCAGAACCAAATTCCATTTGGTTTAAAACTTCTTTACAAATTCTTGCGCTCAACAGAAATTATCTCAATGAGAATTGCGCGCTCAGCGTCATCTCTCGAATTGACCCCAGTATTTTAGGGAATCGGGATTCCAAGGGTGGATCGTTATGAGATGGAACGATTAGACGGGGTAGGAGGGAAAGAGAAGCCACCTTTTTCAATTGGGTCGAAGCCCATTGGTTATTGTGTCCAAAGGTCAACGACTTCCTTCGGGAAATCTTCGACTCCCCTTTTAAAACACCGATGGTCCTTGTGCGAATCTGAGGAATCCCTTGAATTCACTGGGTTATTCCGAATTTAACCGTGGTAAAAAGTAGATAGCGAGGTTGTTCTTGTTCCGCGTCTTTGTACCGTAAGAACACGTTAGGTGCCTTTTGATTCGAGTCTTTTAATGTTCCTTGTTCCTTCCCAGAAAGTTGATTAATTAGCCATCAGGTAGCTAGGCTAAGTCGTGTGTGCGGCTCTACAATTCATGTGCATTATAAAAAAAAAGCGTGAAAGGTAAAAGAACTACCTATCTGTGTGTTCTGTGTGTGTTTATTAATTTAACGTTTGTCGTGATCCGACAGTTATATGCAGCAGAAAAACCGTCGCACATCTAGCGATTGCTAACCCAGCTACAGCTCAGTAGTTCCGGTACAACACCACGGTGAGGATTCGGACCCCGGCCACTGAGAGTCGGACAAGGTCGTCAGCCGTCTTTTGGACGAACCAATCAACCGTGTTCCAGACCACCACCAGCCTATCTGAAACACCATCATCCATATCTGTCGTGGAATCCAGCCGGTGTCGAGTAACCACGTGTTCGGTAACACTCCACCGAAGGTATGTACATGTTTAAGAATTCCCCAGGACAATGTAGTGCTGAAAGCACAATCTATTTTTCGTCACCAGTCATTCTATTCCGGCCGTTCAAACACTTCCGGCTACTGTGATAAACCATACATCGGCATCATTGATACGGTCTCAAAGTAACACCGTCTTACTATCGCAAGCAGGCCTACTTTATCGGCCGGAATCTAAATCGGTACCGCATGAGTGAGTGATAAAAAATATGCGCATATAAAAAAAAATTACACTCAGCAAACTCCTCATGTAAAACTAACATAAAAACACACACAGTTTAATTCGGAACCGCCAACCATTGAAGGGTTCCACTTCTGAAAACTCGCCAGAAAGTTATTCAGAACATGTAAACCGCACACGAATAGGGGAAGTTAGGGAAGGAACTATTCAAATCGAACTTATGTAATCCTAGGATAAGAAAAATAAACCAAAAATTAAGCATGCTGTATTATAAATAGATTTCCGTCATTCGCATTAAATAATCGTTAAATACAAATCGACTATGTGTTCTTCCAACAATATGTTCTAAGTTGTTATTTTGTGCTTCCCCGAACATTGAGCTCTTGGGTTAAAAGGTGGTTCACGTGTTCTTCCCCGATTAGTTTTTCTTTTACTCTGGGAGGACTGCCCGGGAAATCAGTCTGCTCGCTTCTGCTTCGTATCACGTGTTAAGCTAGGGTGATTTGGTCTTTTTAAGCCAGTGATGAGAAGCACAAGCGAGTGTTTCTAAGGGGATAGAACGCTGTATCCATAACGTTTTTACTTAATTGGCAAAGGTGGCCGATACGAGTAGTTCCTACTCAGGCTGATTGTATAAAACCTGATCTTTCGTATCCATTCTTGGATCCTTTTAGGAACGACCTGCCCTGAGGTCAAAGTTCTCGCCGGGCAATTTGGACTCGACGAGCGGTCCTCGACTAAAAGAGGTGGCGCTAAAGCCGCTCGTTTAACGAACGCGAAACTGAACAGTGTACAATTCCAGTAGTGCTCCTCGGCGCACTATAACACTTGTTACATGGTTTCCAACTTGTCGATGTATAAGATTAGTATTCGATAAATTAGTTTTGAAGTTAAAATGGTTCGTTTCAAACTCTGTTCTTGTTTAGTTACACTTCTACACTAAAGACGAGGAATGGTTTTTGTAATTCAAGTTCATAGTTTCAATACAATAGGTTAATCAAAATTTACAATTAAAAATTAGTATGAAATCATGAACGTCATATAGTGTCGTAAAATTAAATGTCCAGTCTTGAGATTGAAGCGAAAATTCCGCCGGAGGCCAGCCAAATTTCTGACTTGCTTGGTAACACTTATTTTTAAACACCTTTTAATGCAGGCATGTCAAACTCGTTTAGGTGTGCGGGCCGCATTAAAAATTTTCTATGACATAGAGGGCCGCAGCCAAAATCAGTTAAATCGGTACATTCAGCTTTAGTTTTTTTGCAGTAATATTTTACATAAAAATCAGTGGTGTTTTTTTGTTGTGACAATTTAAGACGGGGCTACGGGGGCCGCATTGACCTAGGCCGCGGGCCGCATGCGGCCCGCGAACCCCCAGTTTGACATGCCTGTTTTAATGTGTATTTTTTCGATACTATGGTGAATATTTTACTTGCAAAAAATCTCCATGAGGGGGGGGGGGGTTTAACCCCTAAACCCCCCCGCCCACCCATTCGCACGGCCTTGCAACCACGGTAAATGAAAAGTTAATATACCAGTATTACGATAGTAACTTACTATCTTCTTCAGTGAGCGTTTTCGATTGAATCAAAGGTCGTCTGAAAGAATATGGAGGATCAAACCAATGAAAAATTTGACATATGTTGAGAAACTTATGTGTCCGTTTTACCCGAACTAGCAACTATTTTTTCAAGACGTTTGTTACTCAAGCCCGAAGAAAAGAACGGTTTTTAATGGAGAAAAAAATATGTTTTGTTATTCGACTGAATCACAGCAATTTTCTCGTTTTTGTTCAGAGGATCCTTTTAAAGACTTTTCAAGATTTAAACTTACTGACCTTATCTGTTGTCAAACAATCGATTGAAAAGCAGATTTTCAAAAATTTAATGAATCGAAAAAAATCTGTTTATGCTTCGACAGTGGTACGATTTTTTTTAATGTTCATCACACAAAACCTTAAAATGATGATTTTCGCGCCGAGAAGGGTATCAGTTATAAAAGTTTTTTCGTTTCTATTTTTGAGTTTCAATCTTAATTTCAATTCATATACTCCGGGGCTAGTGCAAACGGATTTTACCATAGTTGAACTTTTATTAATCTATGTAAAGTTACACATTTCTTTTATGACATAATTAAAAAAGTTCTCAACAAACTCTTGTTGAAATGAATTTAAAAAGTGTTCCTGTTTGTTCAATCAAATTTTATTGATATATCTACAGTTTTTCTGCAGTATAAACTGAAAAATCTTCCGAAAAATGCATATCCTTTTTTCTTGTTATGAAAAAGTGGTTTATTTTATTGATAATTTTCACTTTTGCTTGCCAAAAGTCAAAATGTTTTCTGCATTCGGCCTTTAAATACATCAATTCTATAATCTACTCTATAAAAATCTACTTAGCTAGGACGCGCGTATCACTTACTTTCGTAGAAGGCATGAGGACTACATGGGCTACTTCTCCCAGGAGGAAGACCTAGTGTACTGCCGAGATGTCGCCGGTCTTCTTGTTAAACTCGGGGCTCCTCACTACGATCCGAGAGAATGGCGACTGTTTATTGACAGCTGTAAGCATTCTTTGAAGTGTGTGCTCCTCCACAACGGGGACCAGTTCGCCTCAATCCCTCTTGCGCACTCCACAACTCTTGTAGAGAAATATGAAGCAGTGAAGTACGTGCTCGACAAAATCCAATATGAGCAGCACCAATGGATCATCTGTGTCGACTTCAAGATGGTGAACTTTCTACTTGGTCAACAGTCCGGGTTCACGAAGTACTCATGCTTTATATGTATGTGGGGCAGTCGAGACAGAGCCCACCACTATGTTAAGAAAGAGTGGCCGGCACGACAGCAGTTAGTACCTGGGGCGAGAAACATCATAAACGAACCTCTTGTTGACCGGGAGAAGATATTGATCCCACCACTACACATGAAGCTAGGGTTAATGAAACAGTTCACGCGCGCCCTGGACAAGAATGGGAAATGCTTCAACTACCTGTGCAAAGCCTTTCCTCGACTAACCATTGAGAAGCTGAAGGCAGGCATTTTCGATGGCCCACAGATACGGCAGCTGATGAAGGACGCAGAGTTTGAAAACTCCATGAACACACTAGAGCGCGCTGCGTGGAAATCGTTTGTGCAGGTGGTGATCAACTTCCTGGGGAACACGAAGGCAGCAAACCACGCCACACTCGCCAGCAGCATGATAGAGGCCTTCCAAAAACTGGGGTGTTTGATGAGTATAAAGATGCACTTCTTGTTCTCACATATGGAGATGTTTCCTGAAAACCTAGGGGCGATGAGCGACGAGCAGGGAGAAAGGTTCCATCAAGACATGCGCCAAATGGAGGAGAGGTACCAGGGGAGGTGGGACGCAGTCATGATGGCGGACTACTGCTGGTCGCTGAAGAGAGACAACCCAGCAGCTGCTCACAAACGGGAATCGAAGAAACGACTGCTGTTAAATGCGCAAGCAGTGAGTGATTCGCGCAAGCAAAATGAGTGACCAATTTTGTCTCTTTGGCAGCACGGCTTAAAGAATACTTGCAAGCAATTTTGGCTCACGTCTAACTTGTTATACTCATAATTGGGAAATTTAAAGTTAATAATTGCATAATTTGAGTTAGCAAATAAAGTTATAATGTAAAAATTCGCTGATAATCTACATAACATAAACATGCAAGGGAACAAACATGTCATATTCTTAAACTTAAACGTTGTTTATGTAAAAAAAGCTCCTCAATACTCTGGTGACCATATTATTCCATAAATTAAATAAAAATTTTGAATGCGTATGAAAGCATCTGATATAAAACTTCAGCATTCGTGATCTTTTTTTATTTATATCACAACATTTTGAAATTTAAATCAAACGTTTGCTTAAAGAAACAAAATACAGCTCTAACTCATCAAAAGTATATTAAAGTAAGGATTCTGGTAATAAAAACTTGTTCCATAGTTTCTACCGAAGTGTATGCGTACAAAAAAATTCGTTCAACAAAATCTCGTGGACAAATTAGGGAAAGGAAGGTGTATGGAAATGTCCACGCTTGTCCACGGAGAGAGGGGAGGGGTTTTGGTCATGTCCACTTGGACTTATTTACTTCCAAAATATTTTCTAAGGGTGGATAAATATTAACATGTTTAAATCAAAATCTTATATTGCAAAGCTTTCCAGTTTCAGTTTAAACAACTAGTAGCTACTAGAAGGCAAATATAAGATATGAAAGTTTAGAAATTTAAAATTTTTAAAGTTATTTTATATCAGGAAATTCTTTTTTGTTTTTTTTTTCAATATCAACCATTTCAACAACAAAAAGGCAAGAAGAAGTGTTTTCTAACAGTCAAATTAGATTTAGAAAATAAAAACCATCTCAAATCTGTCCACGTGGACATCCGGGGAGGAGGGTAGGGGTTTGCCAAATGTCCACGCTTGTCCACGTTGGGGGAGAAGGGGGTAAAAAATTTCTGTTTTCTGTCCACGTGATATCTGAATGACCCCTAATGATCTTTTGGATTCTGAAAAAATAGTACCCAGAATCTTCCCATACCTCATGAGTTTTAAGAAATTTCCATGTAAATCTATATATGTATGTCGAAATTTTCAATTGTACACTTTACAAGATTTATTTAAAAAGTTTGTTCAACAATGCTGCACTATGCAATAGGTATGTGTTTTTGTTGAAGATCCTTGACACAAAACTTTGAACTCAAAATTTTCCCTCACCCTGTAAATTTTCCGAAATTTCCATGTAAGTGTATATATTTCAAAATTTTGTATTTTTTACTATACCAACTCAATTTAAAAAAAATCTTGTACAAAACTAAATACTAGTAACAAAACGTAGTACTCAGAATTTTCCCGTGGACCCGTGAATTTTCCGGAATTTCCATTGTATGTAACATTCTTCTTGAGGCTGTTTTTGATTTTTCATTTAAGAAATTTAATTTGAAAAGATTGTTCAAGAAAAACAAATGCGGCACTAAGCCACTATACTAGGTATGTGGGTTTTGATACTAGAAACAAAACGTAGTACTTAGAATTTTCCCTTACCCCGTGAATTCTCCGGAATTTCCACATCAGTGCATATATGTCGAAATATTAACTTTTTCACTATATGAACTTAATTTGAAAAGTTTGTTCAACAAAAACAAATGCGGCACTAAGCCACTATACTAGGTATGTGGGTTTTGATACTAGAAACAAAACGTAGTACTCAGAATTTTCCCTTACCCCGTGAATTCTCCGGAATTTCCACATAAGTGCATATATGTCGAAATATTGACTTTTTCACTATATTGACTGAATTTGAAAAGTTTGTTGAACAAAACCAAATGCAGCACTAAGCCACTATAGATACTAGATGTGTTGGTTTTGATTCTAGAAAAAAAAATCTAGTACTAAGTTTTTCTCTTGGCCTCGTGAATTTCCCGAAATTTCTCAATAAGTGCATATTGAACGAAATGTTAGATTTTCAATATTCCATCATAATTTGAAAAGCCTGTTCAACAACAAAATTCGCAGTAAGCAACTGTGTTGATGTTGAATCTTTTAAGATAACGTTGATATCAGAATTTTCCCTTAACCTGAAAGTTTCCCGAAATTTCCCCAAAGGTGGGCGGAATTTTTTGATTTTCCCATGCCGCGACGCTCGAGGAACTCAGGGTGAGTGGTGTTTGTTGATTGAGCAGGCTAAGAGAGCGTTAACTGTCTCTCAATTGTCTCTTTTCGCTTTCTTGAACGCAAGTGGTTCATTCTTTGCTAATGTTTGTTTACTTTTCCAAAATGTCAATAAATGAATTATTCTCCAAAATTTGATCTGCGGTGGCAGCGATCAACCTGTATACATATCTCGGGTGGCGATGGAAATTGGAAATCCCGTGCTCAGTGTTAGTAAAAGTTTTTTTTTTTGTAAACATTTAACCATGACAATTCGTGACGTCAGTTGCATTTTCTAACAAACAACCATCATCGCTGTACCAGCGAAAACTAGAGAAAATAAACATCCTGGCAAGTGACGTAGGGTTTGTTTACCTTTTTACTTTTTGAATAACGAGTTATGACAAAAGACAAAAGACAAAAGACAAAAGACAAAAGACAAAAGACAAAAGACAAAAGACAAAAGACAAAAGACAAAAGACAAAAGACAAAAGACAAAAGACAAAAGACAAAAGACAAAAGACAAAAGACAAAAGACAAAAGACAAAAGACAAAAGACAAAAGACAAAAGACAAAAGACAAAAGACAAAAGACAAAAGACAAAAGACAAAAGACAAAAGACAAAAGACAAAAGACAAAAGACAAAAGACAAAAGACAAAAGACAAAAGACAAAAGACAAAAGACAAAAGACAAAAGACAAAAGACAAAAGACAAAAGACAAAAGACAAAAGACAAAAGACAAAAGACAAAAGACAAAAGACAAAAGACAAAAGACAAAAGACAAAAGACAAAAGACAAAAGACAAAAGACAAAAGACAAAAGACAAAAGACAAAAGACAAAAGACAAAAGACAAAAGACAAAAGACAAAAGACAAAAGACAAAAGACAAAAGACAAAAGACAAAAGACAAAAGACAAAAGACAAAAGACAAAAGACAAAAGACAAAAGACAAAAGACAAAAGACAAAAGACAAAAGACAAAAGACAAAAGACAAAAGACAAAAGACAAAAGACAAAAGACAAAAGACAAAAGACAAAAGACAAAAGACAAAAGACAAAAGACAAAAGACAAAAGACAAAAGACAAAAGACAAAAGACAAAAGACAAAAGACAAAAGACAAAAGACAAAAGACAAAAGACAAAAGACAAAAGACAAAAGACAAAAGACAAAAGACAAAAGACAAAAGACAAAAGACAAAAGACAAAAGACAAAAGACAAAAGACAAAAGACAAAAGACAAAAGACAAAAGACAAAAGACAAAAGACAAAAGACAAAAGACAAAAGACAAAAGACAAAAGACAAAAGACAAAAGACAAAAGACAAAAGACAAAAGACAAAAGACAAAAGACAAAAGACAAAAGACAAAAGACAAAAGACAAAAGACAAAAGACAAAAGACAAAAGACAAAAGACAAAAGACAAAAGACAAAAGACAAAAGACAAAAGACAAAAGACAAAAGACAAAAGACAAAAGACAAAAGACAAAAGACAAAAGACAAAAGACAAAAGACAAAAGACAAAAGACAAAAGACAAAAGACAAAAGACAAAAGACAAAAGACAAAAGACAAAAGACAAAAGACAAAAGACAAAAGACAAAAGACAAAAGACAAAAGACAAAAGACAAAAGACAAAAGACAAAAGACAAAAGACAAAAGACAAAAGACATTTGTTTTTGTTGAACAAACTTTTCAAATTAAGTTAATATAGTGAAAAAGTCAATATTTCGACATATATGCATTGATGTGGAAATTCCGGAAAAATTCACGGGGTAAGGGAAAACTCTGAGTACTACGTTTTGTTTCTAGTATCAAAACCAACATACCTAGTATAGTGGCTTAGTGCCGCATTTGTTTTTTGTTGAACAAACTTTTCAAATTAAGTTAATATAGTGAAAAAGTCAATATTTCGACATATATGCACTGTTGTGGAAATTCCGGAAAATTCACGGGGTAAGGGAAAATTCTGAGTACTACGTTTTGTTTCTAGTATCAAAACCAACATACCTAGTATAGTGGCTTAGTGCCGCATTTGGTTTTGTTGAACAAACTTTTCAAATTTAGTTAATATAGTGAAAAAGTCAATATTTCGACATATATGCACTGTTGTGGAAATTCCGGAAAATTCACGGGGTAAGGGAAAATTCTGAGTACTACGTTTTGTTTCTAGTATCAAAACCAACATACCTAGTATAGTGGCTTAGTGCCGCTTTTTTGTTGAACAAACTTTTCAAATTAAGTTAATATAGTGAAAAAGTCAATATTTCGACATGTACGCACTTATGTGGAAATTCCGGAAAATTCACGGGGTAAGGGAAAATTCGGAGTACTACGTTTTGTTTCTAGTATCAAAACCAACATACCTAGTATAGTGGCTTAGTGCCGCATTTGTTTTTGTTGAACAAACTTTTCAAATTAAGTTAATATAGTGAAAAAGTCAATATTTCGACATGTACGCACTTATGTGGAAATTCCGGAAAATTCACGGGGTAAGGGAAAATTCGGAGTACTACGTTTTGTTTCTAGTATCAAAACCAACATACCTAGTATAGTGGCTTAGTGCCGCATTTGTTTTTGTTGAACAAACTTTTCAAATTAAGTTAATATAGTGAAAAAGTCAATATTTCGACATATATGCACTGTTGTGGAAATTTCGGAAAATTCACGGGGTAAGGGAAAATTCTGAGTACTACGTTTTGTTTCTAGTATCAAAACCAACATACCTAGTATAGTGGCTTAGTGCCGCATTTGTTTTTGTTGAACAAACTTTTCAAATTAAGTTAATATAGTGAAAAAGTCAATATTTCGACATATATGCACTGTTGTGGAAATTCCGGAAAATTCACGGGGTAAGGGAAAATTCTGAGTACTACGTTTTGTTTCTAGTATCAAAACCAACATACCTAGTATAGTGGCTTAGTGCCGCATTTGTTTTTGTTGAACAAACTTTTCAAATTTAGTTAATATAGTGAAAAAGTCAATATTTCGACATATATGCATTGATGTGGAAATTCCGGAAAATTCACGGGGTAAGGGAAAATTCTGAGTACTACGTTTTGTTTCTAGTATCAAAACCAACATACCTAGTATAGTGGCTTAGTGCCGCATTTGTTTTTGTTGAACAAACTTTTCAAATTAAGTTAATATAGTGAAAAAGTCAATATTTCGACATGTACGCACTTATGTGGAAATTCCGGAAAATTCACGGGGTAAGGGAAAACTCTGAGTACTACGTTTTGTTTCTAGTATCAAAACCAACATACCTAGTATAGTGGCTTAGTGCCGCATTTGTTTTTGTTGAACAAACTTTTCAAATTAAGTTAATATAGTGAAAAAGTCAATATTTCGACATATATGCACTGTTGTGGAAATTCCGGAAAATTCACGGGGTAAGGGAAAATTCTGAGTACTACGTTTTGTTTCTAGTATCAAAAACAACATACCTAGTATAGTGGCTTAGTGCCGCATTTGTTTTTGTTGAACAAACTTTTCAAATTAAGTTAATATAGTGAAAAAGTCAATATTTTGACATGTACGCACTTATGTGGAAATTCCGGAAAATTCACGGGGTAAGGGAAAACTCTGAGTACTACGTTTTGTTTCTAGTATCAAAACCAACATACCTAGTATAGTGGCTTAGTGCCGCATTTGTTTTTGTTGAACAAACTTTTCAAATTAAGTTAATATAGTGAAAAAGTCAATATTTCGACATATATGCACTGTTGTGGAAATTCCGGAAAATTCACGGGGTAAGGGAAAATTCTGAGTACTACGTTTTGTTTCTAGTATCAAAACCAACATACCTAGTATAGTGGCTTAGTGCCGCATTTGTTTTTGTTGAACAAACTTTTCAAATTTAGTTAATATAGTGAAAAAGTCAATATTTCGACATATATGCACTGTTGTGGAAATTCCGGAAAATTCACGGGGTAAGGGAAAATTCTGAGTACTACGTTTTGTTTCTAGTATCAAAACCAACATACCTAGTATAGTGGCTTAGTGCCGCATTTGTTTTTGTTGAACAAACTTTTCAAATTAAGTTAATATAGTGAAAAAGTCAATATTTCGACATGTACGCACTTATGTGGAAATTCCGGAAAATTCACGGGGTAAGGGAAAATTCGGAGTACTACGTTTTGTTTCTAGTATCAAAACCAACATACCTAGTATAGTGGCTTAGTGCCGCATTTGTTTTTGTTGAACAAACTTTTCAAATTAAGTTAATATAGTGAAAAAGTCAATATTTCGACATGTACGCACTTATGTGGAAATTCCGGAAAATTCACGGGGTAAGGGAAAATTCGGAGTACTACGTTTTGTTTCTAGTATCAAAACCAACATACCTAGTATAGTGGCTTAGTGCCGCATTTGTTTTTGTTGAACAAACTTTTCAAATTAAGTTAATATAGTGAAAAAGTCAATATTTCGACATATATGCACTGTTGTGGAAATTTCGGAAAATTCACGGGGTAAGGGAAAATTCTGAGTACTACGTTTTGTTTCTAGTATCAAAACCAACATACCTAGTATAGTGGCTTAGTGCCGCATTTGTTTTTGTTGAACAAACTTTTCAAATTAAGTTAATATAGTGAAAAAGTCAATATTTCGACATATATGCACTGTTGTGGAAATTCCGGAAAATTCACGGGGTAAGGGAAAATTCTGAGTACTACGTTTTGTTTCTAGTATCAAAACCAACATACCTAGTATAGTGGCTTAGTGCCGCATTTGTTTTTGTTGAACAAACTTTTCAAATTTAGTTAATATAGTGAAAAAGTCAATATTTCGACATATATGCATTGATGTGGAAATTCCGGAAAATTCACGGGGTAAGGGAAAATTCTGAGTACTACGTTTTGTTTCTAGTATCAAAACCAACATACCTAGTATAGTGGCTTAGTGCCGCATTTGTTTTTGTTGAACAAACTTTTCAAATTAAGTTAATATAGTGAAAAAGTCAATATTTCGACATGTACGCACTTATGTGGAAATTCCGGAAAATTCACGGGGTAAGGGAAAATTCGGAGTACTACGTTTTGTTTCTAGTATCAAAACCAACATACCTAGTATAGTGGCTTAGTGCCGCATTTGTTTTTGTTGAACAAACTTTTCAAATTAAGTTAATATAGTGAAAAAGTCAATATTTCGACATGTACGCACTTATGTGGAAATTCCGGAAAATTCACGGGGTAAGGGAAAATTCTGAGTACTACGTTTTGTTTCTAGTATCAAAACCAACATACCTAGTATAGTGTGGCTTAGTGCCGCATTTGTTTTTGTTGAACAAACTTTTCAAATTAAGTTAATATAGTGAAAAAGTCAATATTTCGACATATATGCATTGATGTGGAAATTCCGGAAAATTCACGGGGTAAGGGAAAATTCTGAGTACTACGTTTTGTTTCTAGTATCAAAACCAACATACCTAGTATAGTGGCTTAGTGCCGCATTTGTTTTTGTTGAACAAACTTTTCAAATTAAGTTAATATAGTGAAAAAGTCAATATTTCGACATGTACGCACTTATGTGGAAATTCCGGAAAATTCACGGGGTAAGGGAAAATTCTGAGTACTACGTTTTGTTTCTAGTATCAAAACCAACATACCTAGTATAGTGGCTTAGTGCCGCATTTGTTTTTGTTGAACAAACTTTTCAAATTAAGTTAATATAGTGAAAAAGTCAATATTTCGACATGTACGCACTTATGTGGAAATTCCGGAAAATTCACGGGGTAAGGGAAAATTCTGAGTACTACGTTTTGTTTCTAGTATCAAAACCAACATACCTAGTATAGTGGCTTAGTGCCGCATTTGTTTTTGTTGAACAAACTTTTCAAATTAAGTTAATATAGTGAAAAAGTCAATATTTCGACATATATGCACTTGATGTGGGAAATTCCGGAAAATTCACTGGGTAAGGGAAAATTCTGAGTACTACGTTTTGTTTCTAGTATCAAAACCAACATACCTAGTATAGTGGCTTAGTGCCGCATTTGTTTTTGTTGAACAAACTTTTCAAATTAAGTTAATATAGTGAAAAAGTCAATATTTCGACATGTACGCACTTATGTGGAAATTCCGGAAAATTCACGGGGTAAGGGAAAATTCGGAGTACTACGTTTTGTTTCTAGTATCAAAACCAACATACCTAGTATAGTGGCTTAGTGCCGCATTTGTTTTTGTTGAACAAACTTTTCAAATTAAGTTAATATAGTGAAAAAGTCAATATTTCGACATGTACGCACTTATGTGGAAATTCCGGAAAATTCACGGGGTAAGGGAAAATTCTGAGTACTACGTTTTGTTTCTAGTATCAAAACCAACATACCTAGTATAGTGGCTTAGTGCCGCATTTGTTTTTGTTGAACAAACTTTTCAAATTAATTTAATATAGTGAAAAAGTCAATATTTCGACATGTACGCACTTATGTGGAAATTCCGGAAAATTCACGGGGTAAGGGAAAATTCTGAGTACTACGTTTTGTTTCTAGTATCAAAACCAACATACCTAGTATAGTGGCTTAGTGCCGCATTTGTTTTTGTTGAACAAACTTTTCAAATTAAGTTAATATAGTGAAAAAGTCAATATTTCGACATGTACGCACTTATGTGGAAATTCCGGAAAATTCACGGGGTAAGGGAAAATTCTGAGTACTACGTTTTGTTTCTAGTATCAAAACCAACATACCTAGTATAGTGGCTTAGTGCCGCATTTGTTTTTGTTGAACAAACTTTTCAAATTAAGTTAATATAGTGAAAAAGTCAATATTTCGACATGTACGCACTTATGTGGAAATTCCGGAAAATTCACGGGGTAAGGGAAAACTCTGAGTACTACGTTTTGTTTCTAGTATCAAAACCAACATACCTAGTATAGTGGCTTAGTGCCGCATTTGTTTTTGTTGAACAAACTTTTCAAATTAAGTTAATATAGTGAAAAAGTCAATATTTCGACATATATGCACTGTTGTGGAAATTCCGGAAAATTCACGGGGTAAGGGAAAATTCTGAGTACTACGTTTTGTTTCTAGTATCAAAACCAACATACCTAGTATAGTGGCTTAGTGCCGCATTTGTTTTTGTTGAACAAACTTTTCAAATTTAGTTAATATAGTGAAAAAGTCAATATTTCGACATATATGCATTGATGTGGAAATTCCGGAAAATTCACGGGGTAAGGGAAAATTCTGAGTACTACGTTTTGTTTCTAGTATCAAAACCAACATACCTAGTATAGTGGCTTAGTGCCGCATTTGTTTTTGTTGAACAAACTTTTCAAATTAAGTTAATATAGTGAAAAAGTCAATATTTCGACATGTACGCACTTATGTGGAAATTCCGGAAAATTCACGGGGTAAGGGAAAATTCTGAGTACTACGTTTTGTTTCTAGTATCAAAACCAACATACCTAGTATAGTGGCTTAGTGCCGCATTTGTTTTTGTTGAACAAACTTTTCAAATTAAGTTAATATAGTGAAAAAGTCAATATTTCGACATGTACGCACTTATGTGGAAATTCCGGAAAATTCACGGGGTAAGGGAAAATTCTGAGTACTACGTTTTGTTTCTAGTATCAAAACCAACATACCTAGTATAGTGGCTTAGTGCCGCATTTGTTTTTGTTGAACAAACTTTTCAAATTAAGTTAATATAGTGAAAAAGTCAATATTTCGACATGTACGCACTTATGTGGAAATTCCGGAAAATTCACGGGGTAAGGGAAAACTCTGAGTACTACGTTTTGTTTCTAGTATCAAAACCAACATACCTAGTATAGTGGCTTAGTGCCGCATTTGTTTTTGTTGAACAAACTTTTCAAATTAAGTTAATATAGTGAAAAAGTCAATATTTCGACATATATGCACTGTTGTGGAAATTCCGGAAAATTCACGGGGTAAGGGAAAATTCTGAGTACTACGTTTTGTTTCTAGTATCAAAACCAACATACCTAGTATAGTGGCTTAGTGCCGCATTTGTTTTTGTTGAACAAACTTTTCAAATTAAGTTAATATAGTGAAAAAGTCAATATTTCGACATATATGCACTGTTGTGGAAATTCCGGAAAATTCACGGGGTAAGGGAAAATTCTGAGTACTACGTTTTGTTTCTAGTATCAAAACCAACATACCTAGTATAGTGGCTTAGTGCCGCATTTGTTTTTGTTGAACAAACTTTTCAAATTTAGTTAATATAGTGAAAAAGTCAATATTTCGACATATATGCATTGATGTGGAAATTCCGGAAAATTCACGGGGTAAGGGAAAATTCTGAGTACTACGTTTTGTTTCTAGTATCAAAACCAACATACCTAGTATAGTGGCTTAGTGCCGCATTTGTTTTTGTTGAACAAACTTTTCAAATTAAGTTAATATAGTGAAAAAGTCAATATTTCGACATATATGCACTGTTGTGGAAATTCCGGAAAACTCACGGGGTAAGGGAAAATTCTGAGTACTACGTTTTGTTTCTAGTATCAAAACCAACATACCTAGTATAGTGGCTTAGTGCCGCATTTGTTTTTGTTGAACAAACTTTTCAAATTAAGTTAATATAGTGAAAAAGTCAATATTTCGACATATATGCACTGTTGTGGAAATTCCGGAAAATTCACGGGGTAAGGGAAAATTCTGAGTACTACGTTTTGTTTCTAGTATCAAAACCAACATACCTAGTATAGTGGCTTAGTGCCGCATTTGTTTTTGTTGAACAAACTTTTCAAATTTAGTTAATATAGTGAAAAAGTCAATATTTCGACATATATGCATTGATGTGGAAATTCCGGAAAATTCACGGGGTAAGGGAAAATTCTGAGTACTACGTTTTGTTTCTAGTATCAAAACCAACATACCTAGTATAGTGGCTTAGTGCCGCATTTGTTTTTGTTGAACAAACTTTTCAAATTAAGTTAATATAGTGAAAAAGTCAATATTTCGACATATATGCACTGTTGTGGAAATTCCGGAAAACTCACGGGGTAAGGGAAAATTCTGAGTACTACGTTTTGTTTCTAGTATCAAAACCAACATACCTAGTATAGTGGCTTAGTGCCGCATTTGTTTTTGTTGAACAAACTTTTCAAATTAAGTTAATATAGTGAAAAAGTCAATATTTCGACATATATGCACTGTTGTGGAAATTCCGGAAAATTCACGGGGTAAGGGAAAATTCTGAGTACTACGTTTTGTTTCTAGTATCAAAACCAACATACCTAGTATAGTGGCTTAGTGCCGCATTTGTTTTTGTTGAACAAACTTTTCAAATTTAGTTAATATAGTGAAAAAGTCAATATTTCGACATATATGCATTGATGTGGAAATTCCGGAAAATTCACGGGGTAAGGGAAAATTCTGAGTACTACGTTTTGTTTCTAGTATCAAAACCAACATACCTAGTATAGTGGCTTAGTGCCGCATTTGTTTTTGTTGAACAAACTTTTCAAATTAAGTTAATATAGTGAAAAAGTCAATATTTCGACATATATGCACTGTTGTGGAAATTTCGGAAAATTCACGGGGTAAGGGAAAATTCTGAGTACTACGTTTTGTTTCTAGTATCAAAACCAACATACCTAGTATAGTGGCTTAGTGCCGCATTTGTTTTTGTTGAACAAACTTTTCAAATTTAGTTAATATAGTGAAAAAGTCAATATTTCGACATATATGCACTGTTGTGGAAATTCCGGAAAATTCACGGGGTAAGGGAAAATTCTGAGTACTACGTTTTGTTTCTAGTATCAAAACCAACATACCTAGTATAGTGGCTTAGTGCCGCATTTGTTTTTGTTGAACAAACTTTTCAAATTAAGTTAATATAGTGAAAAAGTCAATATTTCGACATATATGCACTGTTGTGGAAATTCCGGAAAATTCACGGGGTAAGGGAAAATTCTGAGTACTACGTTTTGTTTCTAGTATCAAAACCAACATACCTAGTATAGTGGCTTAGTGCCGCATTTGTTTTTGTTGAACAAACTTTTCAAATTTAGTTAATATAGTGAAAAAGTCAATATTTCGACATATATGCATTGATGTGGAAATTCCGGAAAATTCACGGGGTAAGGGAAAACTCTGAGTACTACGTTTTGTTTCTAGTATCAAAACCAACATACCTAGTATAGTGGCTTAGTGCCGCATTTGTTTTTGTTGAACAAACTTTTCAAATTAAGTTAATATAGTGAAAAAGTCAATATTTCGACATATATGCACTGTTGTGGAAATTCCGGAAAATTCACGGGGTAAGGGAAAATTCTGAGTACTACGTTTTGTTTCTAGTATCAAAACCAACATACCTAGTATAGTGGCTTAGTGCCGCATTTGGTTTTGTTGAACAAACTTTTCAAATTTAGTTAATATAGTGAAAAAGTCAATATTTCGACATATATGCACTGTTGTGGAAATTCCGGAAAATTCACGGGGTAAGGGAAAATTCTGAGTACTACGTTTTGTTTCTAGTATCAAAACCAACATACCTAGTATAGTGGCTTAGTGCCGCATTTGTTTTTGTTGAACAAACTTTTCAAATTAAGTTAATATAGTGAAAAAGTCAATATTTCGACATGTACGCACTTATGTGGAAATTCCGGAAAATTCACGGGGTAAGGGAAAATTCGGAGTACTACGTTTTGTTTCTAGTATCAAAAACAACATACCTAGTATAGTGGCTTAGTGCCGCATTTGTTTTTGTTGAACAAACTTTTCAAATTAAGTTAATATAGTGAAAAAGTCAATATTTCGACATGTACGCACTTATGTGGAAATTCCGGAAAATTCACGGGGTAAGGGAAAATTCTGAGTACTACGTTTTGTTTCTAGTATCAAAACCAACATACCTAGTATAGTGGCTTAGTGCCGCATTTGTTTTTGTTGAACAAACTTTTCAAATTAAGTTAATATAATGAAAAAGTCAATATTTCGACATATATGCACTGTTGTGGAAATTTCGGAAAATTCACGGGGTAAGGGAAAATTCTGAGTACTACGTTTTGTTTCTAGTATCAAAACCAACATACCTAGTATAGTGGCTTAGTGCCGCATTTGTTTTTGTTGAACAAACTTTTCAAATTAAGTTAATATAGTGAAAAAGTCAATATTTCGACATATATGCACTGTTGTGGAAATTCCGGAAAATTCACGGGGTAAGGGAAAATTCTGAGTACTACGTTTTGTTTCTAGTATCAAAACCAACATACCTAGTATAGTGGCTTAGTGCCGCATTTGTTTTTGTTGAACAAACTTTTCAAATTTAGTTAATATAGTGAAAAAGTCAATATTTCGACATATATGCATTGATGTGGAAATTCCGGAAAATTCACGGGGTAAGGGAAAATTCTGAGTACTACGTTTTGTTTCTAGTATCAAAACCAACATACCTAGTATAGTGGCTTAGTGCCGCATTTGTTTTTGTTGAACAAACTTTTCAAATTAAGTTAATATAGTGAAAAAGTCAATATTTCGACATGTACGCACTTATGTGGAAATTCCGGAAAATTCACGGGGTAAGGGAAAATTCGGAGTACTACGTTTTGTTTCTAGTATCAAAACCAACATACCTAGTATAGTGGCTTAGTGCCGCATTTGTTTTTGTTGAACAAACTTTTCAAATTAAGTTAATATAGTGAAAAAGTCAATATTTCGACATGTACGCACTTATGTGGAAATTCCGGAAAATTCACGGGGTAAGGGAAAATTCTGAGTACTACGTTTTGTTTCTAGTATCAAAACCAACATACCTAGTATAGTGGCTTAGTGCCGCATTTGTTTTTGTTGAACAAACTTTTCAAATTAAGTTAATATAGTGAAAAAGTCAATATTTCGACATATATGCATTGATGTGGAAATTCCGGAAAATTCACGGGGTAAGGGAAAATTCTGAGTACTACGTTTTGTTTCTAGTATCAAAACCAACATACCTAGTATAGTGGCTTAGTGCCGCATTTGTTTTTGTTGAACAAACTTTTCAAATTAAGTTAATATAGTGAAAAAGTCAATATTTCGACATATATGCATTGATGTGGAAATTCCGGAAAATTCACGGGGTAAGGGAAAATTCTGAGTACTACGTTTTGTTTCTAGTATCAAAACCAACATACCTAGTATAGTGGCTTAGTGCCGCATTTGTTTTTGTTGAACAAACTTTTCAAATTAAGTTAATATAGTGAAAAAGTCAATATTTCGACATGTACGCACTTATGTGGAAATTCCGGAAAATTCACGGGGTAAGGGAAAATTCGGAGTACTACGTTTTGTTTCTAGTATCAAAACCAACATACCTAGTATAGTGGCTTAGTGCCGCATTTGTTTTTGTTGAACAAACTTTTCAAATTAAGTTAATATAGTGAAAAAGTCAATATTTCGACATGTACGCACTTATGTGGAAATTCCGGAAAATTCACGGGGTAAGGGAAAATTCGGAGTACTACGTTTTGTTTCTAGTATCAAAACCAACATACCTAGTATAGTGGCTTAGTGCCGCATTTGTTTTTGTTGAACAAACTTTTCAAATTAAGTTAATATAGTGAAAAAGTCAATATTTCGACATGTACGCACTTATGTGGAAATTCCGGAAAATTCACGGGGTAAGGGAAAATTCTGAGTACTACGTTTTGTTTCTAGTATCAAAACCAACATACCTAGTATAGTGGCTTAGTGCCGCATTTGTTTTTGTTGAACAAACTTTTCAAATTAAGTTAATATAGTGAAAAAGTCAATATTTCGACATATATGCATTGATGTGGAAATTCCGGAAAATTCACGGGGTAAGGGAAAATTCTGAGTACTACGTTTTGTTTCTAGTATCAAAACCAACATACCTAGTATAGTGGCTTAGTGCCGCATTTGTTTTTGTTGAACAAACTTTTCAAATTAAGTTAATATAGTGAAAAAGTCAATATTTCGACATATATGCATTGATGTGGAAATTCCGGAAAATTCACGGGGTAAGGGAAAATTCTGAGTACTACGTTTTGTTTCTAGTATCAAAACCAACATACCTAGTATAGTGGCTTAGTGCCGCATTTGTTTTTGTTGAACAAACTTTTCAAATTAAGTTAATATAGTGAAAAAGTCAATATTTCGACATGTACGCACTTATGTGGAAATTCCGGAAAATTCACGGGGTAAGGGAAAATTCTGAGTACTACGTTTTGTTTCTAGTATCAAAACCAACATACCTAGTATAGTGGCTTAGTGCCGCATTTGTTTTTGTTGAACAAACTTTTCAAATTAAGTTAATATAGTGAAAAAGTCAATATTTCGACATGTACGCACTTATGTGGAAATTCCGGAAAATTCACGGGGTAAGGGAAAATTCTGAGTACTACGTTTTGTTTCTAGTATCAAAACCAACATACCTAGTATAGTGGCTTAGTGCCGCATTTGTTTTTGTTGAACAAACTTTTCAAATTAAGTTAATATAGTGAAAAAGTCAATATTTCGACATGTACGCACTTATGTGGAAATTCCGGAAAATTCACGGGGTAAGGGAAAATTCTGAGTACTACGTTTTGTTTCTAGTATCAAAACCAACATACCTAGTATAGTGGCTTAGTGCCGCATTTGTTTTTGTTGAACAAACTTTTCAAATTAAGTTAATATAGTGAAAAAGTCAATATTTCGACATGTACGCACTTATGTGGAAATTCCGGAAAATTCACGGGGTAAGGGAAAATTCTGAGTACTACGTTTTGTTTCTAGTATCAAAACCAACATACCTAGTATAGTGGCTTAGTGCCGCATTTGTTTTTGTTGAACAAACTTTTCAAATTAAGTTAATATAGTGAAAAAGTCAATATTTCGACATGTACGCACTTATGTGGAAATTCCGGAAAATTCACGGGGTAAGGGAAAACTCTGAGTACTACGTTTTGTTTCTAGTATCAAAACCAACATACCTAGTATAGTGGCTTAGTGCCGCATTTGTTTTTGTTGAACAAACTTTTCAAATTAAGTTAATATAGTGAAAAAGTCAATATTTCGACATATATGCACTGTTGTGGAAATTCCGGAAAATTCACGGGGTAAGGGAAAATTCTGAGTACTACGTTTTGTTTCTAGTATCAAAACCAACATACCTAGTATAGTGGCTTAGTGCCGCATTTGTTTTTGTTGAACAAACTTTTCAAATTTAGTTAATATAGTGAAAAAGTCAATATTTCGACATATATGCATTGATGTGGAAATTCCGGAAAATTCACGGGGTAAGGGAAAATTCTGAGTACTACGTTTTGTTTCTAGTATCAAAACCAACATACCTAGTATAGTGGCTTAGTGCCGCATTTGTTTTTGTTGAACAAACTTTTCAAATTAAGTTAATATAGTGAAAAAGTCAATATTTCGACATGTACGCACTTATGTGGAAATTCCGGAAAATTCACGGGGTAAGGGAAAATTCTGAGTACTACGTTTTGTTTCTAGTATCAAAACCAACATACCTAGTATAGTGGCTTAGTGCCGCATTTGTTTTTGTTGAACAAACTTTTCAAATTAAGTTAATATAGTGAAAAAGTCAATATTTCGACATGTACGCACTTATGTGGAAATTCCGGAAAATTCACGGGGTAAGGGAAAATTCTGAGTACTACGTTTTGTTTCTAGTATCAAAACCAACATACCTAGTATAGTGGCTTAGTGCCGCATTTGTTTTTGTTGAACAAACTTTTCAAATTAAGTTAATATAGTGAAAAAGTCAATATTTCGACATGTACGCACTTATGTGGAAATTCCGGAAAATTCACGGGGTAAGGGAAAACTCTGAGTACTACGTTTTGTTTCTAGTATCAAAACCAACATACCTAGTATAGTGGCTTAGTGCCGCATTTGTTTTTGTTGAACAAACTTTTCAAATTAAGTTAATATAGTGAAAAAGTCAATATTTCGACATATATGCACTGTTGTGGAAATTCCGGAAAATTCACGGGGTAAGGGAAAATTCTGAGTACTACGTTTTGTTTCTAGTATCAAAACCAACATACCTAGTATAGTGGCTTAGTGCCGCATTTGTTTTTGTTGAACAAACTTTTCAAATTTAGTTAATATAGTGAAAAAGTCAATATTTCGACATATATGCATTGATGTGGAAATTCCGGAAAATTCACGGGGTAAGGGAAAATTCTGAGTACTACGTTTTGTTTCTAGTATCAAAACCAACATACCTAGTATAGTGGCTTAGTGCCGCATTTGTTTTTGTTGAACAAACTTTTCAAATTAAGTTAATATAGTGAAAAAGTCAATATTTCGACATATATGCACTGTTGTGGAAATTTCGGAAAATTCACGGGGTAAGGGAAAATTCTGAGTACTACGTTTTGTTTCTAGTATCAAAACCAACATACCTAGTATAGTGGCTTAGTGCCGCATTTGTTTTTGTTGAACAAACTTTTCAAATTAAGTTAATATAGTGAAAAAGTCAATATTTCGACATATATGCACTGTTGTGGAAATTCCGGAAAATTCACGGGGTAAGGGAAAATTCTGAGTACTACGTTTTGTTTCTAGTATCAAAACCAACATACCTAGTATAGTGGCTTAGTGCCGCATTTGTTTTTGTTGAACAAACTTTTCAAATTTAGTTAATATAGTGAAAAAGTCAATATTTCGACATATATGCATTGATGTGGAAATTCCGGAAAATTCACGGGGTAAGGGAAAATTCTGAGTACTACGTTTTGTTTCTAGTATCAAAACCAACATACCTAGTATAGTGGCTTAGTGCCGCATTTGTTTTTGTTGAACAAACTTTTCAAATTAAGTTAATATAGTGAAAAAGTCAATATTTCGACATATATGCACTGTTGTGGAAATTCCGGAAAACTCACGGGGTAAGGGAAAATTCTGAGTACTACGTTTTGTTTCTAGTATCAAAACCAACATACCTAGTATAGTGGCTTAGTGCCGCATTTGTTTTTGTTGAACAAACTTTTCAAATTAAGTTAATATAGTGAAAAAGTCAATATTTCGACATATATGCACTGTTGTGGAAATTCCGGAAAATTCACGGGGTAAGGGAAAATTCGGAGTACTACGTTTTGTTTCTAGTATCAAAACCAACATACCTAGTATAGTGGCTTAGTGCCGCATTTGTTTTTGTTGAACAAACTTTTCAAATTTAGTTAATATAGTGAAAAAGTCAATATTTCGACATATATGCATTGATGTGGAAATTCCGGAAAATTCACGGGGTAAGGGAAAATTCTGAGTACTACGTTTTGTTTCTAGTATCAAAACCAACATACCTAGTATAGTGGCTTAGTGCCGCATTTGTTTTTGTTGAACAAACTTTTCAAATTAAGTTAATATAGTGAAAAAGTCAATATTTCGACATATATGCACTGTTGTGGAAATTCCGGAAAACTCACGGGGTAAGGGAAAATTCTGAGTACTACGTTTTGTTTCTAGTATCAAAACCAACATACCTAGTATAGTGGCTTAGTGCCGCATTTGTTTTTGTTGAACAAACTTTTCAAATTAAGTTAATATAGTGAAAAAGTCAATATTTCGACATATATGCACTGTTGTGGAAATTCCGGAAAATTCACGGGGTAAGGGAAAATTCTGAGTACTACGTTTTGTTTCTAGTATCAAAACCAACATACCTAGTATAGTGGCTTAGTGCCGCATTTGTTTTTGTTGAACAAACTTTTCAAATTAAGTTAATATAGTGAAAAAGTCAATATTTCGACATATATGCATTGATGTGGAAATTCCGGAAAATTCACGGGGTAAGGGAAAATTCTGAGTACTACGTTTTGTTTCTAGTATCAAAACCAACATACCTAGTATAGTGGCTTAGTGCCGCATTTGTTTTTGTTGAACAAACTTTTCAAATTAAGTTAATATAGTGAAAAAGTCAATATTTCGACATATATGCACTGTTGTGGAAATTTCGGAAAATTCACGGGGTAAGGGAAAATTCTGAGTACTACGTTTTGTTTCTAGTATCAAAACCAACATACCTAGTATAGTGGCTTAGTGCCGCATTTGTTTTTGTTGAACAAACTTTTCAAATTTAGTTAATATAGTGAAAAAGTCAATATTTCGACATATATGCACTGTTGTGGAAATTCCGGAAAATTCACGGGGTAAGGGAAAATTCTGAGTACTACGTTTTGTTTCTAGTATCAAAACCAACATACCTAGTATAGTGGCTTAGTGCCGCATTGGTTTTTGTTGAACAAACTTTTCAAATTTAGTTAATATAGTGAAAAAGTCAATATTTCGACATATATGCACTGTTGTGGAAATTCCGGAAAATTCACGGGGTAAGGGAAAATTCTGAGTACTACGTTTTGTTTCTAGTATCAAAACCAACATACCTAGTATAGTGGCTTAGTGCCGCATTTGTTTTTGTTGAACAAACTTTTCAAATTTAGTTAATATAGTGAAAAAGTCAATATTTCGACATATATGCATTGATGTGGAAATTCCGGAAAATTCACGGGGTAAGGGAAAATTCTGAGTACTACGTTTTGTTTCTAGTATCAAAACCAACATACCTAGTATAGTGGCTTAGTGCCGCATTTGTTTTTGTTGAACAAACTTTTCAAATTAAGTTAATATAGTGAAAAAGTCAATATTTCGACATATATGCACTGTTGTGGAAATTCCGGAAAACTCACGGGGTAAGGGAAAATTCTGAGTACTACGTTTTGTTTCTAGTATCAAAACCAACATACCTAGTATAGTGGCTTAGTGCCGCATTTGTTTTTGTTGAACAAACTTTTCAAATTAAGTTAATATAGTGAAAAAGTCAATATTTCGACATATATGCACTGTTGTGGAAATTCCGGAAAATTCACGGGGTAAGGGAAAATTCTGAGTACTACGTTTTGTTTCTAGTATCAAAACCAACATACCTAGTATAGTGGCTTAGTGCCGCATTTGTTTTTGTTGAACAAACTTTTCAAATTTAGTTAATATAGTGAAAAAGTCAATATTTCGACATATATGCATTGATGTGGAAATTCCGGAAAATTCACGGGGTAAGGGAAAATTCTGAGTACTACGTTTTGTTTCTAGTATCAAAACCAACATACCTAGTATAGTGGCTTAGTGCCGCATTTGTTTTTGTTGAACAAACTTTTCAAATTAAGTTAATATAGTGAAAAAGTCAATATTTCGACATATATGCACTGTTGTGGAAATTTCGGAAAATTCACGGGGTAAGGGAAAATTCTGAGTACTACGTTTTGTTTCTAGTATCAAAACCAACATACCTAGTATAGTGGCTTAGTGCCGCATTTGTTTTTGTTGAACAAACTTTTCAAATTAAGTTAATATAGTGAAAAAGTCAATATTTCGACATATATGCACTGTTGTGGAAATTCCGGAAAATTCACGGGGTAAGGGAAAATTCTGAGTACTACGTTTTGTTTCTAGTATCAAAACCAACATACCTAGTATAGTGGCTTAGTGCTGCATTTGGTTTTGTTGAACAAACTTTTCAAATTAAGTTAATATAGTGAAAAATTCAATATGTTGTCATGTTTGTTCTTATATAATGAATTTACGGGGAAATTGAATGTTATGAACGTTAATAAAGGATTTTGTGGTCTTTGTTCAGTTGTTGGCGTTTTTTCTAGTACCCAAAAATGCTTAACATTGTTTAAATCGCTAATTTAGTTTAATTAAATTAGTTTTTCTTAACTGCCAATTCAAAAAAAAGTTCATTCATGTGTTCATTCTGTTCATTTTGCGTGCAAGTTTTGCTCGCGCCGGGTTGCCATTCCAGAAAAAATGAGAGATTGCTTGCGCTCTCTTTGCTTGCGTATTTAACACAGGTGAAGAAACGGCGATTTATGCCGTAAACTCTAAACTTTTGTGTCCCGTTACGCTCATTCTTATACTAATATTATGCTAATATGCTTATCAAACTTCTTAGATTAAATAAAAACTGATAGAATTAGCATATGTTGACTTTTATTTCTTAAGAAAAACCGAGAAAATCGTCAGGGGTTTCTCAGCTGAGGAATCGCAGAAATTTGTTTTTTGGCGAAAAATCGACTTTTAAAAGTTTATGTATTCTAATATCCTGACCTGATTGAACAAAACCATGGTAATTTTCGGGTCAATATTAGTCTAATTCAGTTGGAAAACCCTGGACTATTTTCACAAAATCTTTTTTTGTTACTCAGTGATAATTATTACGGACAAATGATGTGACTTTATGTTTTTTTATTCGATATAAACCGATTCGCATGCCTACAGAATATTCTAAAAATAATTTTAGTCAAATCGTTGGGGTAATTTCGGAAGAGTAGTGCGACTAACACCGTTGCACGACAATTTTGTATAATAGATGTAGTTTTTGTAGAATAGGGTTTATTTATCTAAATGATATAGACCAAGAAAAACGTTCAAATCTTAAAACATGGTAAATACAAGGTTGACGGGCCATAAAAAGTCAGATCATTTTGACGCACAATTTAAAAAGGCATCTTCTTTATTTGATCCCGCATCCCACTATGTCACAGAAAACGATTACCGGAACCGGTAGTGAGAACGGAATTTACTTTGCGTTTGATTCCATTGAAATCGGATGATGTTGATTTATGGGAATTTAATGCCAATGTGCTGTTGCAGAGAGGATAGAAGTGAATATTGGTTGAGCAAAATCACGACTTGATAGTAATATAATTCCGTCATTTCTTTCCATTGAAACAAAAGATAAACTCTAAATTTTTTCCGTTGGGCATCGAGTAAATGTTCATAAAAATCCGAAAATTATGTGATTTGAATTTTTCGATTCAAATGCAGATGACTGTATTTTTGATTCAGATCAGTGAGATTCACTGATGGGGTTTTCAATATTAATTTGAATTTCCTGTGTAACTAGTAGTAAACATACGTTGGAATTTTGTTTAAAGTTTTCAACCGAGAATGGAAACTTCGTCCGTCCAGGTCCGTATAATTATGGAAATTCCATATGAATAGGTAAATAAAGTAAGAACCATTGACCGTACCTGCAATTCGTATTTAAGCCCAAATCACGGCACAACGAATCCAAGCAAAACATTTAAACTTCACCGAACATGTGCTCATTTCTGAACTACACCAACGGAATAATTTTCGGCAACTGCTGTCTCTGTGATGCTGAGCGACCTCTCGTGGAATCGGACGCCGTCATCCTTAAGATCACCGATCATTTGCTGTCCGTTTTCACCGTTACGCCAGATTTGGGCATACACGGACCACGATACTGCGAACAGTGCAACACGCTGCTGAAGGTAACTTATCGAGTGAACTGTCAACCCAAGAAGCTGCCAACCGTGGTGCCGCAAGAAGATCTGCTGCAGCAACAGCACCAGCATCAGCAACTTCCGGTGGTACCGGAAACGCAATTCCCAACAACACCGCCATCTCCCCTCAGTCCGGTGGAACATTCAAAGCTGGCTAACAGTAGCGCGTCGATGAAACTTCTGGGCAGTGAGAATCAAAGCCCCACTTTGAGGAATCCCTAGATGTTAAGTTCAATAAATTTTGTATGCTAAAAATGCTTCTTTTTACTGGTGTAGTTGAGAGGGATATTTGTCATAGGCTTTCTGCCACCTATCAATAAAAAAACGCACAACGGTGGCTTCCTGGCGTTTGGCCGCCTTTCAAGGTAGTCCATCGTCTTGTGATGGAAACGTGAAAGGGAACGGGAGTGAAGAAAACGGGAAACCCATTGGATAAGAACTGTACTTTGCTTACTGCCAGATCCCGGCAACGTTATATAAACCGTGTGGAGCACATCTCTCAAAAATGTCACTTGAATTCAACGAAAGCTCGGGCTACCCCAAGTGCATGACAACTTATTTTCCTACCAGCATGTCAATCGCCGTTGCCGTCGTCGGGGGAATAGCACCAAAAAAACCGGTATTCGTGAAAATTTATTGAATACCAATTTTTTTTTGTGTTGTGGAAATTTCGGAAAATTCACGGGGTAAGGGAAAATTCTGAGTACTACGTTTTGTTTCTAGTATCAAAACCAACATACCTAGTATAGTGGCTTAGTGCCGCATTTGTTTTTGTTGAACAAACTTTTCAAATTAAGTTAATATAGTGAAAAAGTCAATATTTCGACATATATGCACTGTTGTGGAAATTCCGGAAAATTCACGGGGTAAGGGAAAATTCTGAGTACTACGTTTTGTTTCTAGTATCAAAACCAACATACCTAGTATAGTGGCTTAGTGCTGCATTTGGTTTTGTTGAACAAACTTTTCAAATTAAGTTAATATAGTGAAAAATTCAATATGTTGTCATGTTTGTTCTTATATAATGAATTTACGGGGAAATTGAATGTTATGAACGTTAATAAAGGATTTTGTGGTCTTTGTTCAGTTGTTGGCGTTTTTTCTAGTACCCAAAAATGCTTAACATTGTTTAAATCGCTAATTTAGTTTAATTAAATTAGTTTTTCTTAACTGCCAATTCAAAAAAAAGTTCATTCATGTGTTCATTCTGTTCATTTTGCGTGCAAGTTTTGCTCGCGCCGGGTTGCCATTCCAGAAAAAATGAGAGATTGCTTGCGCTCTCTTTGCTTGCGCATTTAACACAGGTGAAGAAACGGCGATTTATGCCGTAAACTCTAAACTTTTGTGTCCCGTTACGCTCATTCTTATACTAATATTATGCTAATATGCTTATCAAACTTCTTAGATTAAATAAAAACTGATAGAATTAGCATATGTTGACTTTTATTTCTTAAGAAAAACCGAGAAAATCGTCAGGGGTTTCTCAGCTGAGGAATCGCAGAAATTTGTTTTTTGGCGAAAAATCGACTTTTAAAAGTTTATGTATTCTAATATCCTGACCTGATTGAACAAAACCATGGTAATTTTCGGGTCAATATTAGTCTAATTCAGTTGGAAAACCCTGGACTATTTTCACAAAATCTTTTTTTGTTACTCAGTGATAATTATTACGGACAAATGATGTGACTTTATGTTTTTTTATTCGATATAAACCGATTCGCATGCCTACAGAATATTCTAAAAATAATTTTAGTCAAATCGTTGGGGTAATTTCGGAAGAGTAGTGCGACTAACACCGTTGCACGACAATTTTGTATAATAGATGTAGTTTTTGTAGAATAGGGTTTATTTATCTAAATGATATAGACCAAGAAAAACGTTCAAATCTTAAAACATGGTAAATACAAGGTTGACGGGCCATAAAAAGTCAGATCATTTTGACGCACAATTTAAAAAGGCATCTTCTTTATTTGATCCCGCATCCCACTATGTCACAGAAAACGATTACCGGAACCGGTAGTGAGAACGGAATTTACTTTGCGTTTGATTCCATTGAAATCGGATGATGTTGATTTATGGGAATTTAATGCCAATGTGCTGTTGCAGAGAGGATAGAAGTGAATATTGGTTGAGCAAAATCACGACTTGATAGTAATATAATTCCGTCATTTCTTTCCATTGAAACAAAAGATAAACTCTAAATTTTTTCCGTTGGGCATCGAGTAAATGTTCATAAAAATCCGAAAATTATGTGATTTGAATTTTTCGATTCAAATGCAGATGACTGTATTTTTGATTCAGATCAGTGAGATTCACTGATGGGGTTTTCAATATTAATTTGAATTTCCTGTGTAACTAGTAGTAAACATACGTTGGAATTTTGTTTAAAGTTTTCAACCGAGAATGGAAACTTCGTCCGTCCAGGTCCGTATAATTATGGAAATTCCATATGAATAGGTAAATAAAGTAAGAACCATTGACCGTACCTGCAATTCGTATTTAAGCCCAAATCACGGCACAACGAATCCAAGCAAAACATTTAAACTTCACCGAACATGTGCTCATTTCTGAACTACACCAACGGAATAATTTTCGGCAACTGCTGTCTCTGTGATGCTGAGCGACCTCTCGTGGAATCGGACGCCGTCATCCTTAAGATCACCGATCATTTGCTGTCCGTTTTCACCGTTACGCCAGATTTGGGCATACACGGACCACGATACTGCGAACAGTGCAACACGCTGCTGAAGGTAACTTATCGAGTGAACTGTCAACCCAAGAAGCTGCCAACCGTGGTGCCGCAAGAAGATCTGCTGCAGCAACAGCACCAGCATCAGCAACTTCCGGTGGTACCGGAAACGCAATTCCCAACAACACCGCCATCTCCCCTCAGTCCGGTGGAACATTCAAAGCTGGCTAACAGTAGCGCGTCGATGAAACTTCTGGGCAGTGAGAATCAAAGCCCCACTTTGAGGAATCCCTAGATGTTAAGTTCAATAAATTTTGTATGCTAAAAATGCTTCTTTTTACTGGTGTAGTTGAGAGGGATATTTGTCATAGGCTTTCTGCCACCTATCAATAAAAAAACGCACAACGGTGGCTTCCTGGCGTTTGGCCGCCTTTCAAGGTAGTCCATCGTCTTGTGATGGAAACGTGAAAGGGAACGGGAGTGAAGAAAACGGGAAACCCATTGGATAAGAACTGTACTTTGCTTACTGCCAGATCCCGGCAACGTTATATAAACCGTGTGGAGCACATCTCTCAAAAATGTCACTTGAATTCAACGAAAGCTCGGGCTACCCCAAGTGCATGACAACTTATTTTCCTACCAGCATGTCAATCGCCGTTGCCGTCGTCGGGGGAATAGCACCAAAAAAACCGGTATTCGTGAAAATTTATTGAATACCAATTTTTTTTTGTGTGGATCAAATAAAATGTATGTGTAAGATATTAAAATCTCTTATCGACAAATATCGATGCTTTTCTTATTGGATAAACAACCATACCAAAAAGAATGATTGGAAATGTAGGTTTACAGTAAACAAACCAGTTGAAGGCGATGGGAAGTTTACATGAATTAAGCCGTATTGATACATGTAAATACCCGATTCCCTTCTACCCATGCAGATGCATGTAATGTTACAAGGATTTTTCTAACTGTGTAGGGGAACGTGCTCTATTATGCCCCACCTAAGCAAATCGCTGATTTGCTATGTATTCCATCTAAATTTTGTATACAAAACGAGTGTATTCGTTGAAGAAAAGTGTATTCGTTGAAGAAAAGTGTATTCTTAAAATGCTTAAGACTTTTAATCACGCATTCTCATTCAGTTGTTCGATTTTTAAAAACCATATTCAAAGTCACAGAACAAAACTATGTTGCAAATACGCGCCGCTGTATATTCAATACGCGCCGTAGAGCCGATCACATCCGAAAACAGCCGAAGACCAAAAGCACACCAAGACTTGATGACTTGATGAATGAGAATTGGCCATTTTGAAAAATAATGCTATTTTCAGCATTTTATCGGTGGCGCGTTATAATGAGCGCATGGGCCGTGATAAAACATACCCATAAAAAGCATATTATAGTGAGTTTAGTGTGATTTTTTAACATTAAATCATAATTTAGATTTTTCTCTATCGATGTATCAAAAATATTGTCTTATTCATCTTTCTTTGCTAAGTGACACCTTAGTGTCTTGAAATATACATCGAGATGAAAGAAAACTAAATTGTGAAATTGTCAGGAATTGGGAATATTTTAAGGAAAAAATTATACTTGCCATGGCAAATCCGAGTATCAATAACAAATTGGTAGTATTTCACAGGCTTAAAATGTTAAATTTTTGTAAAAATAAGAGAGGCGCGTATTAGCCCACGCTTGAACTCCTATTTCATAGATACATCTTTACTTCATACATTTGAGCAGTTCACAGCTTTAAGACTAAGGTTGCCAGATTTATATCAGCACATATCCGGAAAATTTTATCTAGAAACCGGAAAAAATCCGGACATTGTCGACTAAAAATTCGGGCAATATCCGGGTAAATTTGATCAAAACCCAAGAATTCCTCAAAAAAAAAAAACAAAATTTGAAACCAATTCTTTTTATCAAAACTTTTCATCAGATTTTGAATCGTATTTTAGGTTTTCAAAAACTCCTTTATGCTTTTTTTAGGTGTCGGTGACCGAAGCTTAATTTTGAATGGGATTTCAGCATTAGCTCTAGTGGTAAGTATCTTTTTCTGTTAGCTCAATCCAACATGTAAAATTTTTGTTCAAAGACCTAACATCAATTAGACCAAATGAAATATTTGCACAAGCAAATGTTCTCATCCAATTTTCCCGGGCTGAATATTACCACTCACTTGCAAAGGCAGGCAGCTTATTAATTTCCCTGCTCGGCTTTGGGAAATAGCAATTCCATTTTCGCCGATGAACCCTTTCAGCTACACCGCCAAATTCATTAGCGCGTGTTTTATCGTTTCAGGTAGGTAGGTTAATGGGAAATTTGGATTTCCCCACTCTTCTTTTGCTCTCTCTCTCCCTGTGTTTCTATTGCTGAAGTAAGAGCGAAGCTTTTCAATTTGTCGTGCGTCAGTTTAACCGAGAAGCGTTTGATCAATTATTCAAACGGGTTACATGAATCGATCCCAGGACGAAAGTTGTGTCCTTCTATCCCCGGTTTAATGTGTTCCGCGTCAAGGGTTGTCTCCAAAGCGTTTTACTAGCTATTGAACGAGGAGCGATGGGGAAAAACTTGACGCTTTTCGAGAACCGCTTCGAGCTCGGATCGAACGATATTGGCATCCCGGAGAACCCGATCGGATTCGGTTTTAATTCGAGAAAATCAATTTTCGAAAGCTATTTCGAAAGTGGGGGTTTCTTCTGGTTGAAGTGTAGGGTACTTTTGTGCTTTGTGTGGCAAGAGTGCGGAAACGATTTGAAAAGAATGGGCAACGTCGTCGTCGGAATGGCTGAAATGAACTTTCCAATTCCCCCTCGCATTCTGGCACTCGTATCGAAAGTAATTCCCCTTGAGACGATATTTTCAATTGGATCCCGGCAACAGCAGAAACAGGTTAAGCGAAAATTAATTGTCTGATAAATAAAATGACAGTTTGATGGTGCTTGGTGGAATCCATTGAACGAGGTAGGTACAAAGGATGGACATATTTAATGCCAGTCGGAAACTGAATTAAAGAAACGCACTTATAATTTGATTGATATGAAAAGTTTTTGTAAATGAAGATTAGCAACCAGGAAAAAATAAAATAAATAAATAAAAAAGAATAATAGTAAACCGACATAACTAAATCGAAAGGTATAGTTAATAGAGTATGTTGTTTCTGAGAGCTTGTGAACAGCTAAAAAGAAAAAATCTGAGTATCGAAAAGACAAAACAAAAGATGTAGAATTGAGAATTCAAAGACAAATGACCGGCCCGACCGGAGCACTCAATTTGAGTTGAATGTCATTACGTCAAATAATGGCCGATTCTAGCTATTTTTGTTGCGTTATATTTTTTAAAAATTGGTTTTTGATAGTATTTACATCATGGTTTGGAGAATAGTCGAGGCGAAACTGTAGAAAGGAGTTGGATTAGGTACTACTTGAACTAACTCCGTTTCCTTTATTAATCATAGCTTTTAGGAAAATTACTCTCCAAAACCCATTTTTTTCTTTAAATTCTTAGAAGCTTAGGTTTAATATAATAAACAATTATTGTTCAAGGAAAAAAATTATCGTTGAAGAAATTTTGTTGATAATTTTTGCTAAAATGGCATAACTACAGCGGCTAAGGAACATGGCTTTCAGTACTTTTTCGGTTGTAGTTTGTACACACTTTATTTTTTTTCATAAATTTGGAAATGAGGGAACCAATGTTACTGATGAAAAACTGGTTATTCATGTTCCTCCCGAACAAAATATCTCAAAATCCCATACAAAATCCATTGAGGCTCGATGAGCGACTTCTTGCTGTGGTTCGATCTGACCTAGGATTAATTTTAACCTGCAGCGCAAAACATTTTTCGGCATCGCTAACAGAAAAACTAGCGCTGCTAATCAAATCGCAATCTCAGTCAAAATTAGCGATCGCTAATTAAAACCACTAAATATGCTGAAAAAATTTTCGCTTAAATTTAAAGCGCTATTTGCTAACCGCTAACTGTTGACCAAAAAACGTACACCAAAAAAATATTCATATCTTTTTGTTGTTGATTCAATGTTTTTTAGACTTAGCGTCAACGGAAGCTGATTACTCAGCGTTACGGAATACTCTTTTCAGGAGATAGGTATATCAATGATATGAGGATGGAAGTGAAAAGCAATCGCTCTGAATTCTGGAAATTTATCAAGTCTCGAAGTCGTAGCAGCGGCTTTCCATCGCGAGTATCATTTGATGGGCGCTCCTCTGAAACTGCCTGAGAGTCTGCAAACCTCTTTGCAGATTTTTTGAGGAGTGTTTTAGCAACACAAATGCCACCTGCTACCAACGAAAACTTCAAAACATTGCCTGCATTTGACATCAAACTTCCTCAGCCGCTTCTAACCCAGCATGAAGTCTTGACAGCTCTGAAAACTATCGATCCGTCGAAAGGATCAGGCCCAGGTGGCATCCTGCCGTATCTTATAATGAGCATTGCGGAATCACTTGCCGAACCACTGCAAATCATCTTAAATCGGTCACTTAACGAAGGTATTTTCCCTAGCATTTGGAAAACGGCGGCTATAACATCAATACACAAAACAGTCATATTTAGCGAGAAGAACAATAGACCTATCTCGATTCTTTGTTGCTTGTCACAGGTTTTTGAGTCAATGATATGACTTTACAACGCTGCTAATCCAATAATCAACATGGTTTCATGAAAAAAAAAAAGATCAACGTTTTCGAATCTGATGAGCTACTCTGCCACACTCCATACTGCTATAAACAAAAAGCAACAAGCAGATGCCATTTACATACACATAAAAAAAGTATTGCGATACTACATCAAATATCTGCACATAACTTGAGTCGCTAATGGTACCTAATTTTACATTGTCTTGATGTACCCGGCTGTTTGGAGTCAAAGAATATGTGTTTCGCACGGTTGATCCATATGGGCCAAATTTCCTAAAGATGAAAAATAATGAAATTATTTTTTAGCTGTGGGTTTGCTTAAATTTTTAGTTAATTTTGGTAGTACTTACAAGCAGAGATGTTAAAATCGCGAGTCTATATACTCGCACTTTGCCCTTCTTTGCAGAACGATTTTATTTCGTTAAACTCAATCTGCAATGATGCTATCTAAAGTTCAACTCGGAAAGCATCAGGAAGTAAGCTTCGGGTAAACTCGGCAGGAGTAAACAGCAATCGGGGGAAACATCAGCGAAGCAAACGAACAGTTCTGCGAATGAAAAAACAAATCGTTTTCGTTCGGCAGCCGAACACATCAATCGGACAACGCATGGGGGCGTGGCTAAAATTGATAGATACAAGGGAACGGGAAACGAGCGAGAGAAGGGTGCGAGGAATGTTAACTCGGTCCGTCGGGCAACGATCGCTCGTGAGCATTCGTGTACGGTAAGCTTCGTTCTGTTGTTTCGTTGGTGTGATTTTATTCCTGCGAGGCATGGAAAACATCTATTCGGAACTGTTCTCTTCGTTTTGTGTGCAATCGCGTCATGATTGGAACGAAGATAAAATCAATCTGCACATAACAAGTTAAACTCGGAAAAAATCAGCCGAATGATTCTTTCCGAAGCGAGTCTACACACCGCTGCTTACAAGGCAAACAAGTATAGCTGAAGTCCGCAATCCGTTTCTTAATTTTTGAAATGAAATTAAATTTGAACGTCAACAGTGACTACTTGATGCAATAACACATAAAAGGTTGTGATATTACACTTCACGATGTATTCGTGTTGTGTACATCATTTAGATGCATTATCGCAACAGAAATCCGTAATACAACATCATCTCCAGAAATTACATCGTCCATCGTTACAATCTACGAGGAATCAGATCTTAACCGTTGACGACCCTTCCGGTGTTCCTCAGGGCAGCCACCTAGGACCACTAATCTTTATCCTTTTTGTTAATGAAGTTGCTTGTTTACACCAATCCTCTAAATTTATGTACGCAGATGACCTTAAGATTTACCGAATCATCGAATCACCAATGGACTGTGCAGCACTTCAAGCCGACATCTCGACACTTTTGTACTGGTGCAAGTCTCATGGGATGAAAGCTAATGCCAGTAAATGCCAATGTATAACTTTCTGCAGAGCAAGAACTCCATTCCGTTTTGCCTACAAAATGGACACAGTAGAAATGAAACGAGTAGTTTTGATTAAAGATCTCGGAGTTATTTTTTATCAGAAACTTAGCTCCTCAGAACACATAGCCGCCACAACTGCAAAAGCCATTGCCATTTTTTTGCTTCATTCGTGCAAACACTGTTGTGTTTGAGGATGTATATAATCACTAGCTGATTTTACCCGGCCTTGCTCGGGTTCACATAAAATATAAATCAAAATGAGTCGTTTGAATTTTGAAATTTTGAAAGCTTTTTGTTCATCATCATAACAAATTTGACCATGTTTGGCCTTGTAAGCTTTGTAAGTTTAAATAATCTTCTTAAAGTTTTAATTGGGATTATTAGCAAAGTTTATCGTTTTCATAATAAGTTTGCTAATAGAAATTTGAAATCATTTCCCTTGAATCAAAAATGATCTATTAGATCAATAGGTTATTTATTAGATTTATAAGATTATGAGATTATTTTGGTTTGAATGTTTATTCATTCTATCACGATAAACATTTTAATCTAAGATTGCCAGGTTGCCCGGATTCTTCCGGACTTGCCTGCACATTTGACTCAAAATTTGAGGAAAGTTCGGTCTGGCCCGGTTGCCCGAATTTCGTTGGAAAAGCCAGGATGTAATCATTTCTTTTTTTAAATGTAACATGTAGGTAAAATTGTATTATTATAATTTTTTTTTCACGTCCAAAAAGAATATTTTAATGACTATTTTATTCAAATAATCATGACTTGTGTTTGGAAGCTTGATATACAATTTAAAATCTGCTGATGTGGTTTGATGAAAAAAAATCGTTATTTTTACTATCCATAACTCCGCGGTTTTGACCAAGTTTTTACGGATATTGTCGGATATCGGGTTGAACATTTTGAAATCAAATGCTGGATTTTGCCAGGTTTTTGGATAAAATTGGCTGGAATTGTCCGGTCTCGATACATCCGGAAAAATATCTGGCACTTTATGTCACACCCACATTTTTTAAGGAAGTTTGAATTTATTTAACCTTTTTACCATCAAATGATAACTATGTTTTTTTTTATTCAATCCATGTATTATCTAGTAAAAATCCAGAATATTTAGCTTGTAAACATATGTGAATGACCTCTTTTCAAGATGGATGATCTCCCCGAAGAATGATATCTTTTAAGTTTAATTTTTATTTAAAAATTACTGAATAGATTTCTTCATTATTCATGAAATGAACGTTCAGTTGCCCTTTCCCTATTGTAAATTCAATTCCTACACGGCAATCGAAGTGATGAGATCTCAGCCTTGAACTTACAATGAAGAATTCCAAAATTATGAAAATGGTTGAATTTTAAAAGCTGGAACATTAGTTTTCAGTCCAAATATTTTTTCAACTGAAGGAGTCAATTCATAACTAAGACGAATCATTGTATTAATATTTTACATAATGCATATTCTTGTAGAATCTCATCGCGCCCATCGCAGTTGAGACCGATTTGAAAACCACAGGCGAGTTGTATATTTCAATCCAAAATGTAGGCTCATTGTTGCATCCGAATATCTCGTACCAGTGCCACGTGCTTTGAACAGAAGAAGGAATAAAAACACCCGCCAAAATTTCCCCTTTCAAATTTTAAATGCTCAGCAAGCTTTGATTTGCTTTCAGTACATGTGAACTCTGGAAGGTCGTTTCTAATGCCCGGCCCATGGTGATGTTGAAAATAACCCCGCCAAAGAAAAAATAATCGGTTTGCCAAAATGGGTGCCATGACTTTTCATTCGTGGGAATAAAAACGAAAGTTGTATGGGAGGGTCCCCTTTCTTAGGTGGGAGGGACTCAAAACTATTACTAAAACCTTACCATGGTCCAAACACATAACTGTACCAAATTTCAGGCTAATCGGTCAAGCGGTGTGGATTTGTATAAGGTGCATACAAACAAACAAACATATATAGTCCAACTCATCTTTATATATTAGATAAAGCGGAATACGCCGTGATAGTTTGGGCGCCTCATCTAACAGTACTCACTTAAAGACTACAAAGGGTACAAAAGAAGTTCCTACAATTTGAACTCCGTCGACTGCCGTGGAGTTATGCCGTTCGATTGCTACCGTATGCCGAAAGATGCAATCAATAAGTCTTGAGTCCCTGCGACGTAGACGAATATACATCCAAAGAATGTTTGTTTTTGATTTGTTGATGAACAACATTGACTGTCCTCTACTGCTACAAAGCAGGCCCGTGCGAGGGACTAGCCCAGGGGGGGGGGGGGGGTTTTCGAAGTTTAAAGTCTGCTAGGAATAATAACAATACCAAAAATGCACAAAAAATAAGCAAATTGATTTCTAAACCATATTTTTTAAAGGATTTTTAACAACTATCAGTCTCAGGTTTTTTAATGTCAAAATAACTTTAGTAGAAACAGTCGTTTTTACTTTTCCGAGACTGTTAGTCGTAAAAAATCTTTTAAAAAACATGACATAAATGGACTGTATAAATAAAACCGTTTTCTTATTCATGTATTACTAGAAAAAAAAATAAATTTAACTGATACGATTCAAATCAATCAATAAATCAATGTTTTCAATAATTGCGATTTACGATAAATAATTGATAAATTATTCAAAATGATGATCCTTATTCTGAACCATAAATTTGCTGGAAAATAAATTTTAAATAGTCTAGTTTACAAATTTGAAATCAATAGTTCAGAAACAGCAGAAATAGGGTGATATAAAAGATTTAAAAAGAAATCGAAACCCAATTGTGAAATAAATTTCATACTTCATTTCATCATTGCAAGCTGAAAACTGAGAATGTATGTACCTACAGGTTGGATAACGGGTTATTTCTTGAATGATCAATAAGGGACTGTTAAAAATAAAAATAAGGAATTCCCAGTTTAGTTGTAAATTTTGAAAGCGCTAAGCATATACTTATTTGCTTAAAATTGCACATTCAAACTTAGCTTTACAGCTGCTATTCCGAATTATTTTTCAAACTTTGCATAAATTATTAAAAAATACGATCAATTCAAGAAAGATAATTTAAAGTAATAAAAAAACCGCTAAAATTTTCTTATATTTCAGCGGGAGTTTTGTAATTTTAAATTTTAAGCTCTAAATATTTTATCTTCGTCTTTTTCAATTTTGGGTCATATGAAAAAATAAAGAAATTTTGTTTTTCTTATCAAAAATTTGGATTTATAAACTTCCAAGAAGACTTTTTCTCGAAACTCAGGATATATTTGTATCACATACCTACGGCTGAAATAGAAACAGTGTTGTAAAAAAATACAACGCCCCAAGATCTTGAAAACATTTTTGCATGGTAAAATTTTCAAAATGTCAAAATTTCTATCACTTTTTCCCAACACCAGTGAACTTGCTCTTAGCAACAAGTTTTGGATGTAGCAGAATCGACTCACACTTAGAGCATCTGTATTCGTGGTCTATTCTTGGGTCTAATTTATACAAGAATTGAACTAAAAAAATTAGATCCGATCCAATGAAAAAAACTGGCAACTGCAATCGTGTTCAATTAACTGTCAAACGATTTAGAACTGCGTCAAATTGGATCCAAATCTCATCAGTTTTGGATCAGTCTTTATACCAGCTCTGAAAAAAGTTGAGTTGAAACTGGTATAATGGATCACCAGTGCGGTAGCTCGGGTCGGAATTTGGGTCTAAACCGGCTGTTTGGACCACGGATAAAGATGCTCTTACTGCTGGAGCTACTATCTACTATCTACACTATCTACAAATAGCGAAAACTGAGTGGGTCTCTTCTTTTTTTTGCTACTGTTTAGGCATTGAAATCGGTCCTTTACGGCAACGAGCAAGGCAACGCGATTTCGACACGGCGCAATCACCAACGGCGCAAACACCGACGGCGCAACCAAAGACGGCGCGTGAGGCGCCTGTGGCGCAAGAAATATTTCCAGCATATTGTGATAGGACTCCGCGAACTTCTTGGCGGAAGATCTCGCGTTCTATGCACCGCAAAAGATCGGCTTGGGCATATAAAACCGCCATCACATTGATCACTTCAGATTGTTCCAGCACGACGAGCAAACGGCCAGGCCGCAAGTTTCAAAAATTACTGTTCTACTAATTGTTAAGTGTTTAGTAATAAAATAAATTAAGTACCTAATTAAATTCGTTTAAAGTTAAAATTAATGTGTAGTCAAACAGGGCAATAAATTGTTTAAATTGGGTACGAGTTGTGTCATCATTTGACCGCAAAAGTGAATAGAACAACTTACCCGAAACTTAAAAAAACGCTAAATTAATGTCTGGGAATCACCCACTGCAACCCTGAGCCCTCGACAGCTACAATTAAAGAATAGTCAATATTTTTGTGACAGCTTTAAATTGTTCGGTAAAACTGATGATTCACGTTACTACAGAGGTTGGCAGTGTTACTCATACTCAGAATTGTAATTTTCAGAAGATGTTTCAATGTCAAACAACGCATGCCACAATAATTCCTTCGTGGTTAAATAACCACAAGATTTGGAAATGCCGTATGTAGGAATTGCTCCAGCGCGTATGATGAGAAAATACCACTCATTAAGTGATACACACCGTCACGAAGCCATTTTCATGGCCCAACCAGCAGAAATACCGGTAGATGGCTGGGACTGGAACTAGGACAAACAGGAGACAGTTGCCAGGAATTGATAGATAGCTGAAGCATCGTCAGCTTAAACCATTCCGGACCATCATAAGGCTTAGTTCCCTACCATACCGTGTATGGGTATGATTAATTTCCGCAACCAGAATGTGACACGCCACGCTGCCGACGCCGATTTCGTGCAGGTTCCTGTGAAATATGTGTGCTGTCATCTTGCCTCGATGTGTCGGTTTTTGAAAACGAGGGTTTTTGCGCCATCTCGTACAAAATTTTAGAAAATCCGAAATGAATGTGGCCACCAGCCACCATGTGATGTTGCTGCCGATGCTCTGAAGATGATGATGCTGATGCTGATGGTGATTGGTTGGTTGGTTGGGTTGAATTTGTGTATTCTTCCCCGCCTCGAAACTCATTGCATATTCAAAAATCGTCTTCACCATGATTTTGGGCAAACAAACATCCTTTGGTTGCTCTAATGGAAAATAGACGGGATTGTCTAATGACGGGGCGCATTTTTCAAACCCACCATATGGAGGAACATATTGTATCGAAGCTTAATGTATTCCAAAGGATTCGACATAGAAGTAATGTTGGCATCATTCAACAATCTATTTTTTTGGTAAAATGTATAACCTTGATTTTATCCAGTAAATTTAGAACTATTTATAATTTTCAAATGTATAAAATGCCTAGTTTAAACTTTTTGTTCCATTTTTGAACAAACTTCCTAGTATACCAAAAACAGATGTACAGATCCTTATCATGAAAACTGTGAAATGAAAATTAAAGTTTTTACTGATGAAGTCTTAAAATTGATTTGTAATACTGTCACACTACAAAAATGCTTAAATGTGCGGAATTTCAGATCCTTGGCTAGAACTGTGAATCTTTTAAAAAAAAATCTTCATATTTAAAAATTAATATTATGTTCTAAATTTTACTTTAATAAGTATGTATTTAAAACTTTAATTCATCTTCTGTAAAAATACATACGAATAAGAAAAACGTTTAATCACAAACTCAAAATAAAATGCGAGATAAGCGTGATACAAATTTTTAGAGACTTGATGGTAAATACAGTGAGCGAAATAAGAATAGTACCATCATGTATTTTGCTTGTTAAAATATGAATGGTTGAAAATTACGAAAATTTCCTTCTACAGTTTGTTTTGAATTGTTTAACGGATAAATCAAGCATTAATATTCTATTTTTGGAGGTGGCAATTGGCGTTGAGGCCCAAAAATGTGAAAAAAGGGGTGCGAAATAAGAATTGTACCACTTGTGTTTTTAACAACAACAACATTATTTTTTAAAATTTACAGTGTAAAAGTGAATAATAATGCTTCTACGTTTTATGTGAAAAGATAACTGCATTTTAAGGAGTTTTCTAGAATTCTAAAGGTTTTCAAAGGTTTTAAAAGGGGTTTTGAGAGATGCTCCTCTAGCCTCTAGCGTTAAGGAATTTGATATTTGAGATGTTATTTTTTACCAAACTACTTATTTTCTTCATTAAAATGACGTGAAATGATAAAACAAACATTCGGGATTTATTTTGAATCAGAAAAAATAGGTTGGAAATCAAATACTTAGATTTTTTTTCTATGAACCACATTTATTCCAGTTTCAAGTCGTAGATGGCAGCACTATCTTGCAGTTAAAACCAAATTAAGTCAAAATATTGATGTCCCAGGATTATTTAGGCCCATATTCATCATTTTGAGGTATTTTCCCATCACAGTTTCATGGAAATTTACGCTGCAGAAAGCTTTTCCGGATTTGCAAAAGAATCACCAGCACAAGAATGTACAACCGCCAAAATTCCTGCTCATCTCAACTACCGATTCAATTTCAAATCATACCAATAATACTGCTAGCCGTCTGGTCCATCAAGCTCCATCGCAAATTACAGCTTTATTCTGATAATCGGTTCAAAAAATTCACTTTCAGTGATCCTGATGCAATTCTTTTTTTTTTATTAAGTGATCTTAGAATTTCCAAAGCGTTCACACGGTACCATGTGTTTATTTTTTTACCAATATCATCCAGCACACCCTAGTTAATCCTGGGAATGGGCATGAATTTGGTTAAATTGCAAGATAGTGCTGCCATTTATGACTTAAAACTAGAGAAATAACGCTTGACTATTAAAAAACGTTAGTATTTTTGAATTTAAACCTTTTTTTTTGGATTCCAATTCAGCCTCAAATTTATGTTTAATCATTTTGCATCATACTTATGAATGTTAATGAATAGCTAAATTATAGCTCAAATATCAAATTGCTTAACGCTATAAGAGCATCTCTTAAAACCCCCATTTAATAACTTTGAAAACCTTTGAGATTCAAAAAAACTCCTTCAAATGCAGTTATTTATTCAAACAATTCGTAGAAGCATTATTATGCACTTTTACACAGTAAATTTTAAAAAATAATCTTGTTGTTGTTATAAACACAAGTGGAACAATTCTTATTTCGCACCCTTATTCATATTTAGGTCCTCAACGCCAATTGCTATGTCCGAAAATAGAAAACTTATGCTTGATTTATCCATTAAACAATTCAAAACAAACTATAGAAGAAAACTTTCGTGATTTTCAATCATTCATATTTTAACAAGCAAAACACATAGTGGTACTATTCTTATTTCGCTCACTGTATTTTAATCGCTTACACACACGCGTCTTGAGTTTTGCAAAATACAACGGTATATGAAATCAAATATCTAGTGCTATGTCTCACGTTTCTCGCCTTACTTTAAATACACGCCTCATGTCACACTTCTCACGTCTCATATCTCTTTTCTCACGTCTCATGACTCACTTCTCTGGTTCCACTTCTTTCGTCTCATGTCTTGTATCTCATGTTTCAGGTCTCTAGTCTCGCTATAGTCTCCAATCGCAGGTCTCATATCTCATATCCAAGGTCTTAGGTTTAAGGTAGGCTTGCCAAATACTTTCAGAAATAACGGGACATTTTACGAAAAAAAAGGCGGGGCACAACCGAAAAAATAGGGACATTTAATAAACTCTTCATAAAGCTTGATAGCTTAAAGAAAGTTATACGTATACCTTCAACCAAAGATGTTAATAGAAAGTTTAAGGTTTTTTTTACCGCGTTATGATTTAGATCAGTTTTTCTGAAATACATGACTACTATAAACACGATTTTTGCCATAAGCACCGTTATTATCCACGATATTTGTGAATTAACACGTTATTTGAGAGAAAATATTTCAAGTAGAGCATGTAAACGGTGAATTCGATACCGCGTAAAAAACAATTGGGTAATATGTATACAAATTTTTTTGTTTGGTAATTTGTTTAAAAATTCGAAAACTCAAGAAAACGATGTTGACGTTGAGTTTTCGACTGTATGTTTCGTTGAATTTATAAACGGCAAACCAGTCCAGTTTCTTACAAAACACTGTTAAGAAATTGTTTTGTGAATATTTCGCTCCGTAATTTTTACCGATTCCCGAACCGCAAATATTTCTAAAAACCATAGTGATCATACCACCAAGACCATAACCGACCACATCATCGCTACCGCCATCAGTCCATCACCCGCTCGCAAGGAAAAGGTTTGATTAACGTAAAAATACGAACTGGCTGGAGTGTGGTTCGAGAAACTTCTGCCCACCCTCCCACTCTCCCACCTCGCCAAAAATCACCGACTTGCAGCGTAGATAATCAAATATAAAATAGCCACCAATACCTGCCATCCATCCGCTCCGCCGATTTTAAATCGCATAAACAGCCATTTGCCGTATCCTGCTCGCAACCTGACACTCACCATTCAACCCGAAATCCGTACAGAAGCCACAAAACGTCCCGTAAACCGACTGTAAAAGTGTAAACCTCGATCGGTTAGAATAAAAACAACCTTCGCTGCCTGTGTTTTTATTTCGCTTCCGATCATCCGCAACAAATCCCTACACCACCCGCCACCATCGTCGCTGACCGCATCGGACCACCGTACACCCCGATACACCGTGAGGCGAACAAGGTAACCCAGAGAACAAACGTCAATTTCTTCTGCTTCAACTTTCTACAACCCTGCGCACATTTTTATCGACCGAAGCGCCATCTATGAGTGAGTAGCTCAATCACTTTCTTCAAAAGAAGTGTTGTCAAAAACTCTGTTGGAACCATGTCCACTTGTTGCGAAAGTTGCTCTGTAAGTTTTACAGATTCAACTATAAGAGTCAAATGTCAAGCTTTCTGTTCCGTCACCTTTTGTTTGAGATGTTCAGGACTGGATGAGCAAATGCTTGCAGCCGTGTCGTCCAATAATCTTGTTACTTGGAGATGCCGCGGATGCAAAGCCTTGATGGAAAAAGCCCGTTTTCGCAATGCTCTGCTGTCCGTCGAAAGCTCAAACGCACGAATTCTTGAAGAGATCAAAACTGAAATTTGCAATCATGTTCGCAATGATTTATTGCAAGAATTGCGGAAAAATTTTGACGCAATAGCAAAAAATACACCAATACCTTCTCGTAGAGCGGAATTCACCAATATTCGAATGGGCCAACCCGCTTCAGTGAAGCGAGGTAGGGAGTCTGAAGAAAATAACGAAATTAATGACTCAACGCCCCGTCGCCCGGCAAAGCTCTTACGCGGTACAGACACGGCACATTCTGCACCACCGCAAGAAAACTCCGAAGAGAATTGTTTCCATTTGTATCTGTCAGGAATTTCTCCAGAAGTAACCGATGCAGAAGTGTTGGAGCTTGCACAAGGAGCTTTGACCACTTCAGACTTAAAACTGGTTAAGCTCGTTCCTCGTGGCAGGGACACCAGTGGATTTTCCTACATTTCATACAAAATTTCTATGAGTTTGAATCTAAAGGAAAAAGCTATGAAGCCTTCTACTTGGCCTCTTGGACTTGTGTTCCGAGAGTTCAAGTCGATCACTGCTCCTCGTAGGGTTTTTTGGAAGCCTCTATCGAAAACTTCCGACCCAATATCGCTGAATCTGACCACGAGCGGGAATACGGAGACAACTTCTCTGCCCCAGTAAATGGTTCTACGACTTCCGTTGTGCAAGATATCGTTCATACCCAGCCTGCAATACTTCGTACACAACCAATCAGTGATCCGCGCAGTCATGCCAATCAGCGCGAGTTCTTGATATACTACCAAAACGTCCGTGGAATTCGAACAAAAACTAACGATCTTATGCTCGCGCTTCAACGATGTGATTACGATATCGTTGTTCTGACAGAAACATGGCTCCATCCCAAAATTAACAATGCCGAATTTGCCGCCAACTACACAGTTTTTCGATGTGATCGTAATCCTGAATCCAGCAATTTAAGCCGTGGTGGTGGAGTACTCATTGCTGTTAAACATGACATTGTCTGTAAATCCGTCAACCTAGTCCATTGTAACCGACTGGAACAAGTAATTGCCCGTATTGTACTGGATCATCAGGTATTATTTTTGTGTGTAGTGTATCTGCGCCCCAATAGTGATCCTGTTTTCTATGACCTTCACGCCGAAGCTATTCAGCGAATTTCCGACAAAGCCTCTATTGATGATTTAATTTTGGTTTTGGGGGACTACAACCTACCGAATCTTGTATGGACCTTGGATGAAGATGTAGACGCTTTCATCCCAAACAACGCATCAACTGAATCCGAATGCATTCTTGCTGAGAAAATTCTAGGTTCTGGATTAAAACAGATAAACGACAACTATAATGTTCATGGTAAACTACTTGACCTCGCTTTCGTCAGTGACACAAGTTCGTTCGATGTTTGCAATTCACCGTCAGCACTTTTAAGAATTGACACGCACCATGCACCGTTTATTTTAAAACTTGACAATGGCTATGCATTCAGCTACCCCGAGCGTGTTGTATCTCAACAATATGACTTCCGTAACTGTGACTTCGAAGCTTTGACCAACGCTCTTGAAGAAATTGACTGGACCACATTGCTAACATACACAGACGTTGACGACTCCGTTTCTTGTTTCTATGAACACATATATGATACCTTAGCAATGTTTGTCCCTAAGAAAATAACAAAACCTGAATCGACAACCCGAAAGCCGTGGTGGAATAAGCATCTCAGGCTGTTGCGAAACCGCCTACGCAAAACAAGAAAACGTTATTTCCGTTCAAAATCAAATGAGGACAAACTCATGCTTTCGGAAGTGGAAAAAGAGTACGAACGTACCCAGGAATTCTATTTCCGTCAATATATTGATCGCACTCAAAACGAACTCAAAACTAATCCAGCTGCATTTTGGTCGTATATCCGTAGCCGCAAAAATACGAATAGGATCCCTACTGACGTTACCTACTCCGGCAAAACCGCAGAATGTCTCACGGATTGCGCAAATTTGTTCGCTGAATTTTTTCGATCGGTCTTCCATAATGATAATGGACTTCTCCCTCCGTCTGCAGCATCTTTACCGTCATACAGCGTAAACATGCCTCCACTTGTTTTATCTGTTGTTGATGTCTACAATGCACTGACTGCAGTGAACTCCTCCAAAGGACCAGGACCTGATAATCTGCCACCGTTGTTTTTTAAAAATTGTGCATCTGCTATAGCGATGCCTCTTACTAGGATTTTTAATTTATCTCTGTCTTCCGGAACATTCCCGCTAGTTTGGAAAACGGCGTCGATTACACCAGTACATAAAAGCGGCAGCACACATTGTATAGAAAACTATCGGCCAATCTCGATCCTCAACTGTTTAGCAAAAGTTCTGGAGATTTTAGTGTACAATGCTGTTTACCCATCCGCTAAACAATTAATTGACGATGCTCAACACGGATTTATGAGAAAACGGTCAACCACCTCCAATTTGATGTCATTCACTAATCTCGTTTTGCCAAAGCTCGAAAGACGTCAACAAGTTGACGTAGCTTACATAGATTTCTCTAAAGCATTTGACCGAGTGCCTCATAAACTTGTGATAGAGAAACTCAGACACTTGGGACTCCCTGAATGGATTATTAAGTGGCTGGAGTCGTATCTAAACTCCCGCTCAGCTTACGTCCGAGTAAACTCCGTCTGTTCTGTGAACTTCGTGATACCTTCTGGTGTTCCCCAAGGTAGTCATCTTGGGCCACTTATATTTATCATGTTCGTGAACGATTTGTGCTATCAGCTGACCTCACAAAAGCTATTTTACGCAGACGATTTAAAGCTTTTTCGCCAAATCACGACACCACTTGACTGTATTTTACTGCAGAATGATCTAGACGCTGTTCTAAGGTGGTGCAAGTTGAACGGGATGTTGGTGAATGTGGAAAAGTGTAAACTAGTGAGTTTCTCAAGATCACGCAACTTGCTTCTCCATAATTACGTCATGAATGATTGCTCTTTGGAAAGGGTCGACACAATTAAGGACCTAGGTGTAATTTTTGACAGTCGGATGAGATTCCACACACACGTTGCCACCACAATCGCAAAGGCGTACGCAATGCTTGGCTTTCTTCGTCGAAACACTGTTCATTTCAACGATATTTATGCTTACAAAGCTCTTTATTGCTCGATTGTCAGAAGCATTCTCGAGTACGCAGCTCCTGTTTGGGCCCCGTATCAATCAACTCTTAGCCAATCCATCGAAGGTGTCCAGCGAGCCTTTATTCGCTTCGCTCTACGGCAATTAGGATGGAATCCAGAAATCGCAACACCTTACGAACACCGATGTAACCTTATACACTTAGAAACGCTGTCCCGTAGAAGGAAATTCTTACAGTGTCTTTTCACATATGACATTCTGAGCGGCAACATCGAAAATAGTGAGTTGTTACAAAATGTCCATCTATTTGCTCCTACACGCCCACTTCGAACTCAACAGCTCCTTTGGATTCCCGCTCACCGAACAACGTATGGATATTTCAACCCAATGGACACGTGCAGCCGTTACTTCAGTGAGTGTGCCAGCATTTTTGATTTTGGCATTTCAAAACAAATGTATAAAAATAGGTTAAGACAATTTTTAGCTCAATAAGTCTGTGCGAAATTATCCTTCGAAGACATTAAATAAATAAAAAATTTGTGTGTGTAGAATCCCTGCTGAAGGTGTCGTATAACACCTTCAGCAGGGATCCTACAATTTGTGTGGTTTAAAAAGTGTAATGATTTGTGTTTTGAAAGCTTATACTTAGTCCTACTTACAAAATGGTCAATCTTATTGTGCTTTAGTAAAAGCGTACTGTCCGGTCAATTTTATGTTGCATTTCACTGTGAATATTAATAATTTTGTGATTTTATTGAACAAAGTGTTATAAAATCTTTCTTACATGATGAAATTAAAAATTCCAAATTTTCTACACACGAAACACTTTTCAGTTCTTTTAGGCGGTATGATTGTTATAACATAGTTTCTTCTTGCGTTGTTTTCTGGCTATCGGTATTTTTGGCATTTGTTTTTTTCTGGCTATCGGTATTTTTGACATTTGGTTTTTTATAATTGTGTTTGTGTAATATATCTAATACTGAGGCAAAGCTAGTGTTGAGATTGTTTACATCTGTGCGTTGGTTGACTGTATTCTTGGTGTTAAATATATGACACATCTCTAGAAAGTTAAAAGTGTGTTTATTGAAGCTACCCAAGTAACCATTAAGCCGTAAAAAATGGCACTTATTCGGCCCTATAGTCGGCTATAGAAAATACCTTACAGAGCCTAATAGTCGTGTGTTGTACTCAAGGGCCATTCAAATGCCACTTTTGGCCTGCAAATCGGCCGATATAAAGCCTGCCCCCACTTTTCGAACCACGCCCATGAGAAGATGTCAAAAAAATGACAGGTCAAAAAATCGAAAAAAATATTGTCTCGCTTTTTTTTGTCCTTTTCCTCCAGAAGGAATTTTTGTTTTCTATCTTTTTTAAACCCCTTATTTTCACGCTATTAAGATGATAGTGGAATTGAACTCAGAACCCTCAGAACCTTTTGGACCACTAGGAATTTACAAGCATTTGACGGCGCCTTTCACCCATGACCTATCGACTTATTGCTTCAATGTTGGAAAATGTGGCATTCTTAAAAGAAAAACTTTGTTGTAGTTCAAAGTGAGAGAAAGACATTGAAATGATGAAACTTGTAAAATTTTAATTAACACTTTATTTATTGGTTTAGTAAAACAGAATTCAGGCAAAATATAGAAATTTTGTTCTTCAGCGATAAAATTTTTAAACCTTCGGTATACACTATATCGACATTTCACTGCTTGTAGAACTGCATCCGGATGACTCCTCGACGAACCACCAGCAAGCTCCTCCATCCTCTCGCCGAGTTCGTTTTCTAGGACCAATTTTGATTGTTTTTTGAATCCACACAATCGTAGCATTTACCTCCCCTACCGGCTGCCCATAAAACACACAGGGTTTTGAAATTTCATTGATTGATCCAGCTGATACACCGGAATCCGCTGCTCCTGTATCACCTGCGCCTCGCTATCCGGAAACTTTCTTCCGAAGAAAATCTAGCGACACTTAAATATACAATTAAAATTTCAATCCGATCCCGGAATCTTATGTTTGTTTATCAAATTGTTCTTTTACTCCTCATTTTCTTTTTGTTTTTTTTTTTCATTGTTTTCAAATTGACATTTTGAAAGCCGCAGAAGGCTTTGACAATTCCTTAGCATATCCACAGGGCTTCAAAGCCATAAAGCAGCAGCAGAAACTTATATACGGCTAATTTCACTGCTTTATTCTCACAATGCTAACTAGCATTTAAAAACATACTTTACGGCTATTAGACACTCAAGTGCTGCTATATATCCATATTTCGGCTTATAAAAGTGCTTAATGGTTTGTTGGGTACTATCGAGTACGCTAGTCTAACTAAGGTTGAATGTGTGTCCTGTCTCTAAACTGTGCTCGATGAGAGCTGTGTTGTCTTTCTCTTTCTGTCTATTGGTTGCTGTGGTGTTGTTGACATTTCTATCTTGTTTTGTTCCTAGCACTTTCATGTTGCTACGATGTCCTGAGAGTCGTTGGTCAAGCGTATTCTTGGTGAGTCCAATGTATACGCATGGACAGGGCTCTTCAGATGGGATCTGGTAAATTATACATTGGATTTCTCTTCGATCCTCTTCGGGTTTTTCACACGTGTGTGTAGATCTCCTACTGTAAGGTTCCTCCTGCTGGCGATTCTGACGTTGGGGTGATGATACTATTATTTCGACAACATATCCAGCACAGAAATAGTGTATCGTTCTGTGCCCTATATTCCTCTGCTCACCGAACGACTCATCCAATGTCTAGCCACCGACTACCCTAACATTAGAATCGCTAGCAGGAGGAACCTTACAGTAGTACCTTACTAAAGCACAATAAGATTGACCATTTTGTAAGTAGGACTTTTTATAAGATTGAAAATCACAAATCATTACACTTTTTAAACCACAAAAATTGTAGGATCCCTAATGAAGGTGTTATACGACACCGAAAAGTAGGATTAAAATAAAATATTGTAAGAAACTGAACTGATTTGCCATTTATAAATTCAACTCAAGAAAACTACTATCTTTATATACTTTGGACAATTTAGTCGAAAAAGTTGATGTATAATATAAGGCTATTTGATTAAGATTCCGGCGAAAAAATCTATTATATAAAATTCTCTTGTAACGGTGTTTGTAGTACTACTCCTCCGAAATGGCCCAAACGATTCGAATGAAATTATTTTTAGAATATTCTGTAGCCATGCGAATCGGTTTATATCGAATAAAAACAACAAGAAATCGCATCAATTGTCCGTAATAATTAAATTTGCAGTTTTTTGAATCAAATAAAAGTCATGGCTTTCAATTTTTCGAGATTTTTTTTTCCTTTGGGCGGTTTGTTTTTCGTCTTCAAGATCGAGGCGTCGCGAGCAGACGTCGTTAGAAGAAAGTAGCCATGGCATAGCTTACTGATTAGTGGAAGCATTTGGGCGCGTATTTCTCAACCAAGCATAATTTCAATGCACGTGGTGGCGCTATGAAGCCTAGATGAGATTTATTTCTTATTGATTCCTAGCTCATTTGTACAGCATATAGTAATGAATGACGCCTAGATGTGATCCGGATTGATATTTTGCCGATCGAATCGAAACTATATAAATAATTTTAAAAATTAAAACTATTTTTGATTGCGTTATAATTAAAACAGCAATTGTTGTCGAAAAAATATGAATTTAGTATTGATGCATATGAAAGAGTGGTATGACTCTTTGCGGACGTTTCAAAAAAGAAAGTGGGAAGATTTACATACAGTTGTATAATCCAACGTTTATAGAAGGTTAGTTTTGATCCATATCGAAAACAGGAGACAGAATCAGATGTTTTAGACAGAAATAGATATTTTTTTTATATATTTTCCAAGCATAATGACTATCACCATCAATGAAATAAACAACTTTCTCATAACAAAAAGTAAGGATATGCATTTTCTGGAAGAATTTTCAGCTAAGAAGGTACACTAGATCAAATGCAAACGTTCAACATTTACAAAAATTGTATAAATTAATTCTTCATCTTTAAATTCTGTGCACAAATTTACAATCTGACTAAATAAACTCAACATTTTTTTAAATCATCCGTCGAAAAACACTGTACTGTTTGTTTACACACAATTCAAGTACGTACTTAACATAAAAATTGTGTTTTTTGTTTTACATATTTTGGTATCATAAGAGAAACTTTTGATCTTTTTTTGTTGAAAAGAGTTAGTTGTGATTGATGTTCCTGTGGAAGCAGATTTTTTTGATAAATTTTTGATATGACCTGAAAATGTTGAAAATAATATTTACTCCTGTCATTTCACACGGTGGAACAAGTTAAAACGCGCCTTTTAGCCATGAAACATCTACCTTTGAAGAATTTCCTCTGCAAAATTATTTAGAATTATGTGAGAAAGGTCAGAAAGACTGTTTGTTGAATCTAAAGTAAATATTCAAAATTATTGCATGTCTTTATTAATGAAAGTCTTTTGCTTTAAACAGCATTCAGTATCAATTATTAGTATCAATCATTAACAGATAAACTGCAGATATATAAATGAAAGTTGATAAATAAAACAGGAACACGTGTTTAATTCATTTCAAAGCTATGTTACGCATCTATGAAGAAGTTTCAAAAATGCATTGTGTTTTCACTTGCCTCAATAAACGATACAAATGCTATCTTAGAAATATCTTTATGTCAACAGTTTTGCATATTTTGATTTCAACAAGACTTTGTTGAGAAAGGATTTTGTTGTACATACAACAATCGAAATTTATTTGTTTTAAATATTTACATGTTTTGCTTAGAATTCTAAAAGTTGAACTATGGTGAAATCCGTTTGCACTTGCCCTGGTGTATCTAAATTGAAATTGAGATTGAAATAAAAACAAAATAGAAGCAAATGAAACTTTGATAACTTCTCGACGGTTACCCTTCTCGACGCAAAAATCATCATTATAAGATTTTGTGCGTTTACATGAAAATTTTTAGAAAATGTTCATACCACTGTTGAAGTATGAACAGGTTTTTTTTCGATCCATTAAATTTTTAAAAATCTGCTTTTCAATCGATTGTTTATGAACAGATAAGGTTAGTAAGTTTAAATCTTGAAAAGTCTTTAAAAGGATCATCAGCACAATATAAAAAATAGCTGTGATTCAGTCGAATAATAAAATTTAAACACATTTTTTTCTCCATTGATTTGTTTGGCATCACTTCAAGTTGTATTGTGTCATGTCTACAAGTTTAGTATATGGCGAAAAAAATTATTAACTTCCTGATTGTTACAAACGCTTTTGCATTGAAGTGTGAAGAAGAGAGAGACAAAGGCAATTCTTTATAATTTGGGTTGTATAGCTGGAAAACTTATTTACCAGTCAGGGCATCCATACAAGTTTGATGGCATGAATCGAGAACTTATCAAGGAAAGAAGAGAGTTTGTCTGCGTACGAATAATTTGAGACCATCCCTTATTTCTGGGTGGAGTCGGAAAGAAGAAGGCAAGTCTTTATTCATATTATAATTGGTATAATTTGAAAACTTATCAGACAGATAAAGCAAAATATTACATCATTTAGACACTAAAAATTAGTTATAGTATAGTTTATGAAGCTTATAAAACAGATTCAAAGTTTCAGATCTTGAAAAACATGTTTAGAGATCAATTTTAAGAAAATATCATTTAATCATCTTTTTAAAGCGGTTGCTTCTAAATTATGTTGAAGTTTGATATGAAATGCTGCCTAGAAATAAAACTAAATTTCAATTATTTTTACAAAACTTTATTATTTTTGGAAGGTGTAGCAAAGCACACCGGGTCAGCTAGTAATTCTCTATAATTCTATAATCTATAATTATTTGGAATCAACTTAAACAATATTTTCTTCTCTCAGCTGAAGCCGCTGCCATAGCATTGGCTCTATATCATAACAGTTCTACCAACAATGTTGTCGTACTTTAGGACCCAGCAAGTGTACTTCTCACTTTGGAAAATTCAAGAAATCGTCATCCCTGGACTCAACACATTCAAAACATAGCTCCTGAACATTTCTGAAATATTGAAGCCGACAAATTAGCGGCCTTAGGTCGCAACGAAGTCCAATACGAAGTTGGTATACCTAAAACTGATCTATCTCGTTGGGTTAAATCGAAAATATGGGATGCGGGGTTAGCTGAATGGAGATCACAGAGAACCTTGAGCCTGGCTAGGATAAATGCAGAACCCTACGAATAGAATAACCGTGCGAACAGAAGGGAACAAATCCTGCTATCCAGACTACGGGTGGGGCACACCAGATACACGCATCGACGCTACATCTCAGGAGGAACCGCAACGATCTGTGACTTGTGTTGCACAAGGCTTACGGTGGAACACGTGCTTATGGAATGCCAACAATTTGAAGGACCTAGAAATGCATATCAAGTAGATAGATCCAAAAGGAATGCCCTCGCAAACGACGCAGTAGAAAAAGATTTAAAAAAATGTGTTTTCTTAAGGAATCATTAACCTTGTAAATGATTTCTAAATATTAATATTACTCAAGAGGCCAACCAGCCAAAGGCTGAAGGTCTATCTAATAAAGATATATAAAAAAATGTATATATTTTTTTCATGCATTGGTTTAACGTGCTCCAAGAATGCTTAATTTAATCAGAGTCATACTGTAATGCTTAGAGCTTTAGAGTTATTTAGTATCTGCTGTCTTATATAAACTATGAAAAATGCTACTTATTTTGAGAAAAAGACGTATTTGAAAGATTTTGATTGTTGAACCAATAAATTCAAATTGAGACTAAAGTTTGATTTTATTCGGAGTTAGTCATTTAATTTTTTAAAAGTTCCAAAGGAAAAAAAGCCCGACATATCCCGCTTTTGCGGGACGGATGGCAACCCTAGTTCAAGGTCTCAGATATTAGATTTCATGTCTCAGATCTAAGGTCTCAGTTCTTAGGTCCCTAGTCTCAAGTCTCAGGTCCAAGGCTCGAGTGTTAAATCTCGGGTATCAGTTCCCATTTCACAGGTTTCATGCTTCAGGACTTATTTCCTAAATCTATGGTCTCAGATCTCAGGTTTCATGAAGATATATTTGTCTCAAGTTTCAGATTAATTTACACTTTTTTTTGCAATTATCACTGTTTTAAAAATAATGTCGGATTTTTTGTGAGTATTTTTTTTTTTTTTGTATACGTGCTTGACAAGGCACGTTTATGTACCTGTGAATAAAAAAACTTTGCGAAAACAAATATTCCTAAACAAATTCAAGCAAACTTTCAACCAACCACTGAAATTATGAAATTCCTAGAAATGGCAATTTCAAGGCTATGTGCGCTCCAAAAATTATTCTTGTTCAGCGTCCGGGATCAAGCTCCAGGACATAGACCCAGGACAAGGCTTCAGGGTCCGACTTCAAGTTAAAGGATTTCGATCAGCTTCCATATTCAAGGTCCGGTTTCCAGAGTCAGGATTAGAATCCGGGATTAGCATCAGGATTAGGATCTGGATAAAAATTTGTATCAGATATTATAATCATCAAACATAAAAATGGAAATCAGGATCCAGATTTCAGATACCGGATTAGGATTAGGATCAGGATTCGGGATCATTATTAGGATGCAGGTCCAGATTTTGGGGTAAAGGCTGCGGTCAGATTAAAAATTCTGATCAAGATTTAGGATAACTCTAGAAGTAGGATTGAGGGTCTGAATCTTAATTTTATAACAGAATCGGGATCAGGATTCTAGCCCAAGATCAGAATCCAGGAATACGATCTATTTAGGATAAGCTACATGTTTTGAAATCAGGGTCCGGGATCAGAATACGGCCACCTGACCAGAATCAGAGTTCGGGATTAGAATATTTATGTGTCGGTGATCAGTATTTGGGATAAGTATCAGCAAACCGGGTCTAAAAAACAAAATTAAGGATGAAGATCCAAATCTATATCTATACAGGATGGCGAATCAGGTCTTGGGAACAAAATTTACACCAGAGTCTATGATCCAGAACTAGCATCAGGGTCCAGGGTCAGAATTAGGATTCAAGATTATAATCAGTATAGGATCCAGAGGTGCGTAAACTCGCTTCGGAAAGAATCATTCGGCTGATTTCTTCCGAGTTTAATTTGTTGTGTGCAGATTGATTTTATCTTCGTTCCAATCATTATGTGATTGCACACAAAACGAAGAGAACAGTTCTGAATTGATGTTTTCCATGCCTCGCAGGAATAAAATCACACCAACGAAACAACAGAACGAAGCTTACCGTACACGAATGCACACGAGCGATCGTTGCCCGACGGACCGAGTAGACCGAGTGAACATTGCCTCGCACTCTGCTCTCGCTCGTTTCCCGTTCCCTTGTATCTATCACTTTTAGCCACGCCCCCATGCGTTGTCCGATTGATGTGTTCGGCTGCCGAACGAAAGCGATTTGAATTTTGAATTCGCAGAACTGTACGTTCGCTCATGGTTGCCACATGTACAGATTTATCTAGACCGGTACAGATTTTTAGCTCATTTTTGGTACAGAATTTGTACGTACAGATGACAGATTTTCAAAATTTGGTACAGATTTGTACAGATTTTTTACTTTTAAAAACTGAAAAAAAGTTTTCACATTTTGTTTTTTTTTTTTTAGTTTATTCAAAACTTTATAGAAAATAAATCAAAAGTTATCCTTTAATACTCTGACGGTAGGAGTCCCTTACTGGGAATTACACGATGGAACAATTAGATTTCCAAATTTGCTACTAATAATTAAATATCTTATTATAATCCCCCACTCGTCAGCTGTGGTTGAGCGCATTTTCTAGCAAGTAAATGCCAATAAAACCAAAGTTCGTAATCGTCTGAATGTAAACGCTATCTTTAAAACGAAAAGTTATTTAAGATAAAACGGCGGATCGAAAAATGTCTTACTAAATGTGACGCTCAAAAATCGTTTTAACAAAACTTTGTATAAATATCATGAACGTTAGCAAGTGATTGTTATGAAAAATATTTTTTAATGTCAGGTTATTGAAGAGAGAAAATAAAAATTATTAAATGAGCTTCACAAAAAGTGTTTAACTAAAAATCTGTACTATGTGCAATGAAGTATCTATCTTTTTTAGGATTAAAAATAAGGAAGCAAAATCTTCACATATCAACAAACTGAATGCAGAACTTTGTTTTCTTCGGTACAGATTTTTGAGTTTTCGGTACAGATGAAAAAGATTTTTTCGATGAGCGGTACAGATTTAGATGTGGCAACGTTGGTTCGCTTCGCTGATGTTTCCCCCGATTGCTGTTTACTCCTGCCGAGTTTACCCGAAGCTTACTTCCTGATGCTTTCCGAGTTGAACTATCGATAGCATCATTGCAGTTTGAGTTTAACGAAATACAATCTTTCTGCAAAGAAGGGCAAAGTGCGAGTATGTAGACTCGCGATTTTAACATCTCTGATAGGATCCACAATCAGGATTCAGGATTGTGGACCAGAATCAAAATCTGAAATCTTGATTCATGATCAGGATGAAAGGATTTGGAGTCGCGATCCAAAATCCGGAATTAAAATGAGAATTCAAACAAGGTTCTGAAACCATGTGTAGTACCCGAATTAGATTCAAGAATAATAACCGAGTCCAGGATGAGAATCCCTAAATAGGATCCGGAATTAAGATCCACAATCACGAGTCAGGTACAGGATCCAGGACCAGGATGCAAGTCAGATTAAGGATTGGGATGAGGTTCAGGTTCTGGATCTTAGATTTATTATCAGGGAAAAAATCAGAATCGAGATCAGGTTTCGGACCAGGATCATGATGAATGCTTGAATTAGAAAATTTAAAATGTTTAAGAACTTGTGTGCACATTGAGAACATTGGCAAAATATAGGTTTTTGTAATTCTATATTAACCTAGTGATCTTGTCTTTCATACAGTTGCGTTCAAAAAAGAATGAAATCGCGTGAAGCTGGGCACCCACTTCCAGCTTTGACAAGCTGCCATTTCTCTCTCGGTTGATAATTTTTCCGGAAAATTTTACACAATTTAGTTCAACTATTCAACTAATTCTCTACGAAATTCGAAGTCTTTACAATGACGGGAAACAAAGATAGAGCTATTTCCGTTAAAAAGGGAAACTTGGAGTTGCTTCACTAAACTTGCTGTATCTTTGACAATTTTCATTGAAAACCCTTGAAATTTGGTTTAAAGATGTAAAAATGTTTGATCTAATACCAGGCCAAGTTTCGTCAAAATTGATTAACGTGATCAATAATGGTGCCGGGTAGAAAATCAGGTTCATTATAATCCAGCAGACGATTTCATTCTTTTTTGGGCGGATGTTTGTATGGAAAACATCGTAATCCATGTATTCTTGGTTTTTTCTCTAACAAAATAAAAATTTATCACAAAGATTGTTGTAAATTGATAAAAACTTCATTCGTGCTTTGTTTCAAAAAAGAAATGTTTCAACACAGTTCGAAATAAGAAGAACAGAGATTCAGAAATGACCTCCTAATTATTTCGATAAACAAATTTGATACATAATTAAAGCGAGTATTCATTTCGCTCTTGTGTTTCAATACCAGCTCTGTTGGAAAAATTTCCATTTCTAAACAAAGCAAGAATGAAATTTTTATCAATTTACAACATTCTTTGTGATGAATTTTGATTTTGTTATAGAAAAAACCAAGAATACATGGATTACGATGTTTTCCATACAAACATCCGCCCAAAAAAGAATAAAATCGTCTGCTGGGCGATAATGAACCTGTTTCCAACATGGCACCATTTTTGATCACGTTCATCGATTTTAATGAAACTTGGTCTGGTATTAGATCAAACATTTGTACATCTTAAAACCAAATTTCAAGGTTTTTCAATGAAAATTGTCGAAAATACAGCAAGTTTAGTGAAGCAACTCCAAATTTCCCATTTTTACGGAAATAGCTCTATCTTTGTTTCCCGTCATTGTAAAGACTTCAAATTTCGTTGAGTATTAATTGAATAGTTGAACTAAATTGTGTGAAATTTCCATGAAAAAATATCAACCGAGAGAGAAATGGCAGCTTGTCAAATTTGGAAGTGGGTGCGCAGCTTAACGCGATTTCATTCTTTTTTGAACGCAACTGTTTATCTACCGCTCCGGAGTTCGAACTGCGAACTCTAAATTGATCCCTTTTTTTTCCTTTGGCGAGGGATCAAAGCTGAGTTCGACCTTATGAACTAAAAATTTAACTCCTTTTGTTCGACTGAAAACACTTAGCGAGTTCACTTCGAATCGGAACAGCAACCAACAAACACGACGCAAAATTTTGTTGTTCCGGAACAATTACCGGAAGACTATGAAGGAACTTTATTCCGTCGCAGTCACACGAACAGCGAGAAACGATACGACAAATTACAAAAATATGAAGATGATTACGAATGTCAAGTGAACTGGTTTTAAGGGAACAAATACGATGTAAATATTTAACATAAACATGAACTTCACCTTACACTTTTTCACTCAACACAAAACATAAACACATTAAATGAAATACCAACACTGCACACTCACAACATAGAATAAGCACTGACCATACTGACTGGACAGTCGATTTCGTTTTTTGGATAATTTACGCACACTGGAATCGATAGTACGCAATATCGATTCCAGAGTGCGCATCGATCGATTTGAAGAAATGCTATCCCGATTAGAAAGTGCCACCTGACTTTCGCAAAAAACAGGCAATTCAGACGATCAAATCGTGCAAAACAGGTACATTTTTCCTACAGGGCATTTCTACCGGAAAAATTATAGGTTCGCCACCTGCCGTCGGTATTGCGAACCTGCTAAATTTGACGAAAAAAGTTAGCCAGAAAATGATCGAATTTTTGTTCTAAGTGTCCTGTCAGTATGATCAGTGGAATAAGAGTGAGAATATTTGACAGAAAAGTGATACGTGAATTGAAACCTTACACAGCAAAAAATTTCTAAAAGTATACGGAATCTAAAACACGGTTGATCTATTTTTTCTTGAGTGTAATTACGAAAAGATGTAATTTTAAACTTCTTTCGATGTAATATTAGTCTTTTTTCCAAAATTGAATAAAAATGAACTGTTGCGATTTAATTTTACATTGCGTCATGCAAAAATCAACCGTTCAATGAAATTTATATCACAAGCAGTGTAAAATTATATCGTTCGATTTAAAATTGAATGCAAATATTTAACTCGTGCCTTTTTATATTTCAAGTTGGTTTGCGCATCGAGCACAAAGTAAACAAGTCGGAAAATTATTCGGAAACGAGTCGTTCAAAGGCGATAGCTACAGGGGCACTTTAAGAGTCTTTTAAAGTAGTAAGTTTATGAGACGTGAAATGAAGAATGCGGTTGAAACTGATAAGTTTCCTCTCCTTTACAGCAAGGTCAGATTTGTCGCAGTGGCTGATATCCGGACTGTGATTATCCGGAGAAAGTTTTGTCAGAACAATTCAGTGTACAGATGATGCTGACAGAAAAATTATGATGTCCCGGAACCATTCGAGGATGCTGATCCGAAAAACATCCCCGTGCTGGGAATCAACAACAATTCCAGCCCGACACTTTCCGTGATGGTTTTTTTAATGTTCAGTTTTGGAAATAAATGTGATTTAAAAATGATACATGCGGCGTATTCATTCAAAGACAATACAAAAACCTGAATAATTAACAAAAATATCAATATTTATGATAATAAATTTTAAAATTTACATCCCTGTGTATTTTTACACGACGGTTTTTGTGATTCGATCTCGTGCATTGATTTCGATCTAAATTTACACGCCTCAAAAATTACGTCCATGAGAAAAATACACCGTGATAGAATTTTACATCAAAATCGATGTTCCGTTTTCGTGCATCGTTTTCGATCTAAATTTACACGAATTTTTCTTGCTGTGTAGTTGTGTAAGTGACATGTAAATATTTATTTGCTTCAACAAACTCACTTTTGCAAACCTACTCACGCGCATCGGACGCTTTTTGCCACCGAAAGTTCGTCAGTTCTCGGCCTTTTGTTTCTGCTCCACCATCGCTGGTCAAATTCGATGACTTAGTTGTTGCTGCTTACCCGGATTTCGTTCACCGTTTGGGACCCTAATCGTTGGGACATCGTACAACGGAACCTACGTTCGTTCAAACTTCATAATGGAATGTCCACCGTGTCAGCGAAAAATTCTGTCCGTCATTGTCATCAGGGTTGGTCGGCTCTGCTCAAACAACAAAGAGCCGGGAGAAAACAACACTGTTTTCAGTTCGGCTTCCGAGTGTTATCCTCTTTCGGTGATCGTGCTCCACTCGTTACCCGAGTTTACACAAGCTGTAAGTGACTAGGACGGTAAGTGTGTGAGCATTCGCATTTGAGTGGGAGAAAGAGAATTCTAAGTAAAGAGCCCCCTGTGCTTCAGTCATACATCTCAGAGTAAATGAAGAAAAAAAATATTTAGACTCCCACCACACAACGTAGAAAAAATAACAACAATGTCTCCCCCGCTACCATGCCCACTGCTGTTTGCTGTTTTGGATTTTTTTTTCTTGCAGAAGGTAGCGTTCGAAGAAGAGGTGCCTGGTGGTTTCGTCAAAAAATCAGGACACCGCGAAGAACAAAAAAAACAGGATATTTTATTACACCAGTAGATTGGTGGAAATGAAATGCAGTTCTTCTTAGATTGCATAAATTAAGGTGAAATAGTGGTGCAGTATACGCCTTAATTTATGCAACAGAAGAGATAAAGTTTGGTGGCTTGTAGTTTATACCGAAAAACACCAAATATCATCTGAACCGAAGGTTACCTTATTTGTTTAAGAGGTTAAACTGTTTTTATTACAAAATCAATTGCAATTATAATCAGGACGGCTTCTAGAAAATCAGCACACCTCTGGGACCTTTGATTCGGAGAGCTGCATCTTTTCTCGTGAACGTACGAAGAATAAACTGAGTTAGCTCTCAGATTTCTCCTCTACACAATGCGCAACAGATTTTTCCGGAGAAGGGAATTCTCTTCATCAGCGGATGTGAATGCTCTCGCTCATTCTTATGTATTGTGAATCTCACTCTTGATTTCAGTGCGATTTGTCTCTCCCCGCACAGATTGGGGGAGCAGACGAAAAAAAAGCACTCTTTTCCACTGGATAGGCCGATCTGAGGAGTTTTGCATCCATAATTGTCATCATATGGTGACCGGCTTGGAATGTCCGGAAACTTCCGGATGTTATTTATATACCGTGGGAAGTAACATTCTTCTTTGGCCGGGAGTGACAAAACTTTCCACCGCTCTGTATTTGCAATGCAACGTACCGGAACAGCAACGTCCGGGTACAACACATTTAAACCATCCTTTAATTCCCTGAAAATAAACAACCCTCCAATAAAAAGGATAAATTTGAGTTCGGCTGCCGAACTTAGTATTGAGTATGCCTATCAGAACTTAGTTTTGCGATTGCCCAGTGGAACTCAAAGTTGAGGGCTGCTACTGAAGTGCTGTTTTGAACCAAAACTACTTAATTTTGAGTTTAAAAAAAGGAGCGTGTACTTAACTATTTCACTTACAGGCTCTAATCAATCTCGTCAAAAACAAAACAAGTCAGTCACATCATTTCAGATACCTTACAAACCAGTAGGAAATCCCCAAAAAACATAGATCAATGCAAGTGTGTGAATGAATGCAAACCATGCATGCGGGAGAAAATCACGTGTGCCTAATCCTGTTGCTTTGTGTGATTCCCTAGAGCTGAAGCGAAAACCTTTGCCTTGCAACGCTCCGTCTAATCCAGCTCGGAAATAGGCAGAAACGAGCTGAGTTTCGTTCCATTTGTCCGGTTGAGGTAGTTCCGTTGGATTTTGTAACCTTTTTCCACTCCGGATTGTGTGAGAGGTCGACGAGTATTGACCGAATCCGAACGTCAAGAATCTGTCTGTCTGTCCGTTTCTGCCCCGGTCCCGGATCGGCATTTTGAGCATCCGTTCTTGATGTTATTTCGACAGTTCAAGGGGGGTCGTTCGAAGTAAAATTCGAATCCCTTTATTGGATGGCCATTGCCGTTGATTGGAAAATGTGGCGAATTCCTTTTCGACCGATACAAATCAATTGATGCTGATGCTCTCTCTCTGGCTCACTTTATCTGGAACTAGTCAAAGTCAAAAACTCAGACAAGCACATGTTCATTGAACCGTATGGACAGAAACATGAATCTTGGGAACCAATCTAGTGGAAACGAATCGGTACTGCTGTGTAGGTCAATGTAGCAGATTTTTCCATGAATGACAAAGTACCTACATTTGTCGGAATCTGATTGAAGTTAGTTATCGATTTCCATTTTGGGTGAAGTGGATAAAGAACAGTGTTTCGTGGCCGAAAATTTCCGAAAGGGATTTCCAAAGCCATCAATCTACTTGAAAAGATGAGATCGAAAATATAATGATTAGTTAAGTACCTGGTATATTCATGTTTTGGTTACATAAGTTGTATAAGCTCAGATAAAAAGGGATTAACTTTTGTATTTTTCACTGTTTTTTTATCAACAAATTTCAAATCAATTTTATTACAAATTGATATATGTAGTTTGTAACCGTCTATATTTGAACGATCACTCGTTTATTTGAAATTCCTCAATTTTCGTAAAATTATTATTTTTAAATATAAGGTAAAATCACACTTCTACCGAGTAAGATAGTTAGGGTAGTTTCAAAAATAAAAGCCAACAAACAAATTAAAATGCCAATCCAAAATTTATTAAAAATAAAACAAATAATAACAAAAACCAAAAAGATTGAAATAGTTAAGAGTAGGTTGCGGCACAACGTCTTTTTCAAATTTAAAAATACAATACACTGCTAAGGTTTGTAGACAGAAGCATCAACACCACACTCTCCACAAAACACCACAGAACTTTACCAAAGTGGTATAATATTGCCCTATGGTTAAAGTTCATGGAAAAATAGAAAAACGGAGTTGAAAAAAGGAGACTTCCGCTGGATCTTCCACTTCGTTTCGAACCAGTGAAAAAGCAACATCCTACGCTACAAAAAGGTGTTTGTTCAAAAGTTTACCTCGTCCCTTAACTAGTTCCGGAAGTTTTTTTATCCGCGTTAAGTGACCTCATTGATCAAAACCTTTGGCTTAATCCGTGGGTAGCGCAAATTTCTACCAGGATAAGCCTCGGTAAACTGTCTGGTCTCGAAGAAGGCTGAGGTGGCATACCTCATTTTCCGGATATTCCGAAGGAGCTTCCAACAACATACGCTCTTGGAGACTCGTGGTCGGACTGACCAAAGACTGGTGTGGAATCCTCCATTGGTGGCCCAACCGATAGAAAAGCAACCCCCCGAAGGTGAAACCAATATCCCGACGGCCTCGTGGTGCTGATTCCATCCGAAGGATTCAGGTGCGAATCCTAGCGAACCAAAGCGGACCAAAGCTTTCCGATCGTCGAATCGGATCCTCGAGGATAAAGGAGCAAGTCATCGGTAGCGGCGGGCCCCTACACTGACATCATACACTTAAAAACGTAAGTTTCAATGTAAAACCTCAGCTAGGGACGTTAGGGAACGATAGGGATCGAAGTGCCGAATTTCGGTAACTAAAGTGTGATTTTTCTCTTCCTCTTATCACCTTCTTAATTAAGGCAAGCTTGAGCCGACCCTGGGAATCTTGGAGAATCTCTTGTGACTGAGCGGGCGTAACGAAAGGAGAGTTACAAGTTAACAAATTATTCATAAGTTCAGTCTTTTATACTTTTTCCAGTCAAATTTTTTTTATATGTCCAGTATGATTTTGTATCAAACCATTCAAGAGCTAAGGTTAAAAACAGGTTGTTAAATTTTTAACGGTCGCCACACAAGGAGAAAATTCATCGCACACATCATAATCCTCAAAACAAAAGCATTTGACAAGAGCTAACTTATAGCTCTCAGTTTTGTCACCTGATGTGTGTACCTGGCAGTTTTTGGAAATTCTTCGTGACAGTTTTCAATGCGTTGAATTTCGCATGACAGCAGTACTACTTGCTCCGTCCGACTGTAGCCGAGATTCGCTTTGGATTATCATCCACGCTCGGGCCGAGTTTATTTCGAACGAACGTATGTATGAACTTCTTTCTCGCTTAAGAGGGGGGGGGGGGTTTGATCACCCCGATCACCCTCCTCATAGGACCCCATAGGATTGAAAGTAATCATATCGCCTAACCTTCACCGGCACCACACATCGCGTTACGCCGATTCGAGCCGATTGTTCAGATACAGTCTTTGTTCCTGAACGTGTGCGATGTAGCCATCGCTTTTCGATTCGTTACCGACGGTACAGCAGCAAACCGAGTGACAAGGAAAACCGAGACAGTTTGTTCGACAAGGAAAAGGCTGTCATAGCAGAGCTGTACTTTTTGGAAGCCTGGCCAAGAGAGCTTAAAAGTACCTATTTCAGACTTGAATTTACCAGCTGGAGTTAGGAGTAACAAATAAAGGTCTGGAAGTTTACTACTACGCTGACTGGGCTGGAGACACTCGGGACCGGAAATGAACTTCAGAGTTCCTATTTTTTCTCGACGATAGAGTCGTGAGTTGGGCCTCCATGAAACCATCGGGAGTGGCGCTGTCTTCCACAGTTTCAGAAAGTGGATCACGAAGCTTTTAAACGATTTCCGAAAGTGGATCTGCCGATCCCTATACGGGAGAAAACCAAACATCCTACAAGTGGAGAGCTAAAAGGTGGAACAACGATCAAAGCATGTGGATACTGCTTCATCAAGGACCTGTAAAGCGTCATCAGTTTGCTGCATTGCCCAACGGACGATATGCTGGCAGATATAATGACGAAATCGTTACCTAGCGTGAAATTGGGAAAACTACGTGAAGCGACAGGAATAGTAGCTAGCGATGTCGAGGAGGAGTATTAGTGGTTACGAATCGAAGCAACCTAGTTATAGATCTAATTGGCGATTTGCAGCACAAAACGACTCGCAGAGGGCCCTGCGATCAAAATGATGATGTTATGGACTCAAACGTCAAAACACATAGCACTTTTGCAAAACAATTTAGAAAGTCCTAAAATTCCGGGGATTGCGGATGAATTAACTAATATTGGATAGGATAATATGGTAAGAAAATGCAATTAACGATATGATTTAAAATCAATTTGTTGTTAAATCGTCTTAATTTTTAGTTATCAGGAAAACCCGTAATGTGCCAGCTTGCAGCGGCCTGGAAAGCCAACCCCAAGTATGATTACTTACAGTGCAGACTTTCAGGATCAAGGATAAAGAAATTCTTTAGGATTGTCAAGAAACCACTCGTAAGATAATAATCTTGAAAATTGTTAGTTCTCAAAAAATCAATAATTTCGTATAATATTTTTAAGATAAAGTTTTGAAGAGATATGCCCAGCCCCAAAACCAAACGCCACGTCAACAAGCATTCGGATTACATGTGCTAGATAGTCTTGGAAGTACCGATATATCGCGACCATCATTGAGCTCGATGCACGTGATTCCAAAGCTAATGTCTTTCCAGATATATTTGTCATAAAACCATATATCTACGTTAAACAAACTTCAGCCTAGTGAGAGGATTGGGATGAATCATCCTCTAGAAAAAAAAACCCGGGAATGAGGAAAAAGCACAACGACCAAAGATGCAACCGTCTATGTTCTGTTGGAGGTTCCGATCGATAGCAGATATCAAATTTTTCAAATATTAAAAAATGTTAAGAAATCGAAATCTTCGAAAATTATTCTAATAAATGGTTCAAATTACAAACTCTGGAACAAAAGCTAGGAAATTAACGAAGGACTCAGATCAATCCATACTAATCCTTCAAAAAGATTGTACACGTAAAAAATCACTAGGTTTGATACGATGAGTAAGAAACGCAATATTAAAAATATATTGAATAATTAGTCGCCATAGAACTCAGTCTTTTTATTTTTCGTTGTTAGTTCGTTTGAAGTTGAACACACGTCAGTCCAAAGGACTGATGCCGTCCTTTCAAATGCTTTGTTGATAAAAGTTTTCAGTAAATTGCAATTAAATCGTATCTTAAGTACAGATTTCAAGTTTAAAAATTACCATGAAAAACTCTATTTACTTGTGAAAGAAAGCATTTCAATAAGAAAAATGCAAATTTTCTTACAAGATACAGTCAATGTTATTTTCTTTAATTTGGTAATTTCTTTAAAAAGTTCAATTTTAACAACAATTTATATTCACTGCCGTGTTAAAAAACAACTATCATCACCCTTTTGTTAGTTCCTTAACTGAAATCTAGTTAGCGCTGCATGTTAAATAGTTTTGCTGCAAATCGCCAATATAATTGTATTGGCGATTTGCAGCTCGAAACGACACCCAGAGGGCGTTGCGATCAAAATAATGATATTATGGATGGAAATGTCATTGTGCGTACAACTTTTCCAAAACCAAACGGAAAATTTTAAAATTTTAGTGTGAATTGGAATATTATTCAAGGTTTTATTATCGGATATGGTAAGAAAAAGTGAACTTCACTATCGTCTATGTTTTTAAACTTTATTTCTGGTCGATATTTGAAATAAAAATTGATATAATATCCAAAGAATTTGCATCTGAATCAAACCTTTTAGATATTTAGCCATTTTAAAAGAACAAATAGTTTCAGGAACAAAAATTAACTGCCTCTTCATCAAGCATTCAAATAGAATTTTTAAGCAGAATTTCATATTTAAAGGAAAACATGGACAATTTTCTTTCCGTAGAAATAAACAAATAGGTAGTTGTTCAACTGAGGGAATTTACGTCGATAAAAAGTCCTATTCGAGACGGAGGCCTTTTGAAGACATTCGAACTCATATTACTTTACTCGTAGATAACTTTTATGTCGTTTTTATTAACATCAAAATCATTTCTTAATACATTTTGTTTAACATTTGCGGATTCCATTGGTATAAGATTATTATTTTTCCGAGCAATAGTAAACTCACAATGCATGATTGACCTGACAAAGGTACAAAAATTCCATTGCACACACGGTGTGCAACGGTCTCGAATGGGTTAATGAATAATACTATTAAACAGCTATCTAAAAATTTATTAATTACATAACTTGGAAGAAAATTTTGATTTCAGAACACGCCTACCGGTTTTTTCATACATTGTCTTCTATACAAGTTTTGGTTTGGTGATTGGAATTGGTGATTCAAATTTTTTCAATAAGTTTTTATTAGAAAAAACCAGAAACATTGTATTCGCTTTTGCGAAAATTATTAAAACTAGTAGAAAAGTAATTTTCTTTATATTAACGAGTTAAGCTATCTAAACTAAACTGATTTACGATAAATGACACCATATGCGACCAGTGCCTTTCTTCTCTTCCTACCTTTAGAGCAATATCGTGGCACATATAAGGGGCCCTCCAGATACCACGTGGACACAAAATGAGATTTTTAACCCCCTCCTCCCCCTTCGTGAACAATCGTGGACATTTGGCAAACCCCTACCCCCCACCCCGGATGTCCACATGGACAGATTTAAAATAGTTTTTTTAAATACCTATAATTTGACACACCACTTTTTGCCTTTTTGCTATACAAATGGTCGAAAAAAAAAACTTCCTGCTATAATTTATTTTTTAATTTTAAATTTCAAAATTATTATATTTATTACTTGCTTTCAAGTAGCTACTTATTGTTTAAACTTAAACTGGAAAGGTATGCCATATTAAGATATTGATTTAAACATCTTAATATTTATTCACCTTTAGAAAATATTTTGAAAGTAAGTATGTCCACGTGGACATGGCCCAAACCCCTCCGTGGACAAGCGTGGTCATATCCATACCCCCCTTCCTCCCCCCTTCCCGCTAAGTTGTCCACGTGGTATGTGAACGGCCCCTAAACTGATGAGCAGGCCTTTTGGTATGGTGTGGGATAGCGAATTCGGAGAACTGGAGTTTAATACTCGGTCGGGGATATTTTTTTTTATTTTACTCAAATTTACTCATAATAATTTATTTTTCTTTTTGTGGGGAAATCAAATCGTTGGAATCGTTGTCATTAAAGATATATCGCTTCCACTTTTGAAGCCATATACTGTTTTGGTTAGTTAACAATCATCAAATTCGGTTTATTTGGGTGAATAGTTATGTTGTTCCTGCGATATATCATCTCAAATATTTGCTGGGATATGTGATATTTAGTACTTACGACATTTGCACGAATTATTGTTTGCAATTCTAAATGCTTCATTTGAATGGAAATTGCAATTAAATAAAAAAAAATCGATGGACGACTATTTTTTAATTGAATCGGAGGAGAAACAAAAAAAGGACAGCTGAAAACTGCTGATTGATCTGGGAAAGAGATAAGAATGTTTTATTCAGTCCATGAGAACTTTATTCTTTCCCCATTTTTACCAACGAATGGACTTCATTCACGTTCAGGTTTCTAGCTCAAATGTAGCTAGCCGATCACCAGGCACACCAAGGAGAACAAAACAACTCAAGTAGAACCAAAAGATCTCCGATTATTATTCTGCTGGAAAAGCGAAAAGAATTGCTCTGCAAGAATGAACTCGGAGTTTGGGGGATAAAGGACAGTCAGAAGAAAAAACTGTCACAAAAACGGAAGGAAAAAAAATCCGAACCGAAAGCGTTTCGGCAAAGTGGAAACTATTAATATCGTAAAACGCTCCAATTTATATGTTGGAGGTGATCTGGACCGTGAAATTGTCTCTTGGCCCTGGCAGAGGATTTTCCGTCGTCCGAGAATCCCAGAACCTTTCACATATTTGTCAGCAGTGAGAGCTATTTTGCTGAGCCATCTTTCAAGGTTCGGCTCAAAACTTCCCGCCCTCACATCCCTTCATTTTGAATTTGCTGCTTTTTGTCTTCGTCACGGCGGATATCGTGTGTCTTCATTGGGCACCGATAGCTTGGCTTGGGTTTGAGAATCCGGGATAAATGAATGAAATTGGGAGTAAAACGGATGAAGAAGTAATTTTCTCTGCCGAATCGAACAAAAAGCATCCATAGCGCATAGCATAATAGCGCATGATAGTGAGTAGAAGGAAAGGAGATTAAAAATTAGCCAATTATGGCAAATGCGAATCAAGGGAAAACAAGAACCGAACTTCGACTGTTTCTGGATACTGAATCCACGGAAAAAGAACTAGATTTAAGAAAAATTCAGATCGGTTTACTGTAGACTGGATTGATTGAAGGTCGTTGTTTATCTGAAATTTTTGGATTGCTCAAATTGAGAACCAAATGAAATTGAAATTTATTTCATAACTTCTAATTAAACGTAACAAGCTGGCGTAAGAGAAAACATTTTTTAATTCACAGTCCGATCAGAAGAAATAAAGAAAAAATTAAAATTCTTTTTAATAGCTGTTTTTAAGTAATGAACTTTCATAAAGGTTGACAGAGCTATCTCGAAATTCGGGACAACTTTTCTTAATAATTTAAAAAACGAATGGAAGTATCTAAAGAGACAATTGAAGCAAATGTCTTCGATGAAAGCACAATTCAGATATTTTCATTTTTTGCCGATCACTTTAGGGCTTCTTTAGAGAATTGATAAGCCAGGAAATTGCTTTGAAATTTACCATGTGTTCCTATTTTTCCAAGGGTTGCTCCAGAGATATCTATTTCAGAATTTTGATTATAAGTTGCGATGTAGATTCAAAAGCTGGGTATTTGATGTAGAGCGTCTTATTTAAAATCCGTTGAAATGGGCTTAAACTATTGCTTTTGTTCAACATATATTTGTGTGTGTAGAGAGCTTAAAATTGTAAATAAATCGTTGATTTGTAATCGAAATTTAAGGATTTATCGTTTTTGTTAAAGTCTACGATTGGCTTTTCCACCAGCAATAGTCAATACACGAATTGCGTACTGACGATCGCTAATGGAATTAACAATCAGTTATTTAGAGCGCAGCTTACTGAGATAGCAAATATATAAAAACAGAGGCGAATCTACTAAGCAAGCCTCTCTAATAAAAATAAACTAAATTAATAACAAACGATTAATTGATTTCACAACTGAAACCTGCGTACCTAATTTCAACAATTTTAAAATATTTCAATACATTTGAATAAACTTTTTGCTACCAATTCAGAATAATTTCAAAACTCCTGCTTAAACTATACTGAGTTTGTTACTTTGAGATAAATGAAAAGTGGCCCCAGAGAGTGTACATTTTATTATTTAGCGCAGAGATATATTTAGTTTGGAATTTATTTGCATCTTTTTTTTTTTCTTCCATTAAATTTAAAAATACAATTTCTGAGTTTATAGATTTTTGATTTTCTCCTAAGCTAAGTTATAAACTTGATTAGAGAAGAGTCTAGTATCCTTTAAACATTTTGAAAATTCAAAACAGTGAACAGATTTGTTCAATAAGAGTCAATAGAATAGCAAAAATTTTCATTTTTAAACTTTTAACAGTCAGGAACAATCAAAAGTATTGTTTGTTGTTCTATAGTTTTTGATTTATAATACTAATGCTCTTAAATCACCAAAAACTCTGTTTTATGTATTATCAATTCTCTAAACTCTTACTGTAATCAATGATCACCCATGTGACATCAATCACGAAACAGCAAATCAATCATAACCAGAATCCCCAAAAATTGCATCAATACAGCTGCTGTTGTTTAACATTCACTTTTCACCATCACTCGGCTAGCAAGAGGCAACAACAAAAGTCACGCTCGACAAATAGGTGGCAAACCGTTCGTTCAATTTGCGCTTGAATTTTTGATGAGCTCCATGCATACGTTCCTACATACATATGTCATTTCGACGACAAGTTTTCCCAAAGCACAGCAAAGTGAAATGTGGACGGGTGAAGTGTACGGATTGTTGAGTGTGATTTCTTACTCCAAATGTGTGAGTTTGGCAACAGAAGCAAAGGTTGGTGGAGAAAATCTGTAAAACAGTATGAGGAAAAGGTGATGGACTGGAAATGGTTTTGTGATTCGATTGGATTTATGATTTACCGTTTTGACTTGTTTGTTTCACTGGTGGCAGAAAGGAGTGATTTTTCAATTTCTGGAATCGTACATGTGAATTATGATCCCGAAATCAACAGGAAAAAATACGTCATATTGTTGATATCAACAAGCTGTTTTTTAAGAATTTGTGAGAGGAATTAAACGGATAGAGCTTAAATTTTCAATGGAGCAACCGTCAATCAACAATTGACAATCCACATTCGACGATCATAATCCATAATCGACAAGCAACCATCAATGATTGACAACAGATAATTAATCGACAAGTAATAATCGAATATCGACTATCGACTATCGACTATTGACTATCGACTATCGATCATTGACTATCGACTATCGAATATCAACTATTGATATCGACTATCGATTATCGACTTCAAACTATCGAATATCGACTTTCGACTATCGACTATCGACAATCGACTATCGAATATCAACTACTGATATCGACTATCGATTATCGACTTTAAACTAGCGAATATCGACTATCGACCTTAAATTATCGAATATCGACTATCGACTATCGCCTATCGACTCTCGACTATTGACTATCGACTATCGACTATCAGTTATTGACTACCAACTATCGACTATCAACTATTGACTATCGAGTATAGACTCTCGATAATCGACAGTCGACAATCGACAATCGACAATCGACAATCGACAATCGACAATCAACAATCGACAATCGACAATCGACAATCGACAATCGACAATCGACAATCGATAATCGACAATCGATAATCGACAATCGAAAATCGTCAATAGATAATCAACAATAGATAATCGACAGTTGACAATCGACTATCGATTATCGACTATCTACTGTCGGATATCGACTATCGACTTTTGATTATCGATTATCGACTATCGACTATCGACTATCGACTATCGACTATCGACTATCGACTATCGACTATCGACAATCGACTATCGACAATCGACTATCGACAATCGACAATCGACAATCGACAATTGACAATCGAAAATTGAAAATCGACAATCGACTATCAACAATCGACATCTGAAGTTGATTTCCGGTCCCGAGTGTCTCCAGCCCGTAGCAGTAAACTTCCAGGCCTTTATCTGTCACTCCTAACTTCAGCTGGGAACTTCACATTTGAAACAGATACTTTAAATCTCTCTTGGCCTCGGTCCAATCCTTGACGCGTGGTTGACGTCAGTCGTCAGACGTCAGGATCTTCCTAGAATCGAGGCGCTGCTCGAGACATCAGCATACCATAATTAACAAATATCAAAAACAATTATCCTCATCATACTCAAATCAATCAAACATTCACACAGTTTAGAAATGCTCTAACAGCAAACAAAAATTCTCGAATAACACGTAGATGCTTACCTCTACCATTCTCACATACTAGAACAGGCTTTGATATTGGTCGCTGTGCTTTTGCTGGTAACAAGGGTCCATCGAAATTTTCGAGCCTTTGGAATCTCTGCTGAATCCGTCAGACCGAACCTCGAGGCCAACTTCTCGATATCTGCTAACTGATTAAGGAGCCGTTAAGATACTTAGTTACTTTGATTTCAACGAAGTGCTTGACGTCTCCCAACACGGTCAGCTTGAAGCATCGTTGAAGATGATCAACTATTAGAATATCGTCAACGTAGATAAGGATGATTGACTATCGACCCTATTTCGGTCGAACATAGATGCACCCATTTGCGAACAATGAGCAATTCTTCATCCAGCGTACCGTACAAACAAGCTGTTTGGATGTCCACATGCTTGACGAAGAGACCACCGACGAGAATCGAGCATCCTCCTTCGTTGAATAATACTTCTGTACCTTTTTCGACTAGTTTTGGTACAGACAGCAGATTCATTTCCAAACTCGGCACAAACAGAGCGTTTCCAAGGGTGATCTTTGTAGTTTTTCCATTGTCATGGTAACACAACAATTTACCACCACCAACACCTTCAACTTTTGCGATTTGCGCGATTTGACGACCTTGTCACCAACATGAGTTTGCGTACTACCCATCAGAGCGAATGTTACGGATTCCTCTCCGCTACGGGCAACTTTTGCCTTAGGCGATCGACCTTTTCAGGTTCTATTTGATTTGTGTACAATCGAAATTCCTTTTGTTTGTGGTTACATTTCTCGTAGAAATGACACACAAGCAATTTATTTTTCCCGGTGACACTTGCCTTCAGCGCTGCATCCGACGGTCCGCGTTCTCGTTTAGCATTTCCATCAAACAGCTTACTCTTCACCAGCTTCAGTTTCGGCTCATCGTCGGATCGGCTTTCTAGTGCCGTCGTGACCGTGTCGAAGGAATTGTAGGAAATAAGACTAGTATAGATGGATTAAACGAAAGTTTTACACTGAAAGATTGGCAACACGAAAATAGGAAATTAGAGAGCACACAGAAATACTCGGTCAGCCGACAGATGGCAACATGCGTGAGCGTCAGGTAACGAGAAAAACAAAATGTGTGGAGTTCTGAAAAAGAGAGTGCGATGCGTTTTAAAATGAAAAGCTAGATCAGTTTATAGACTAACTTTATGAGAGACGGATCGCGTTGATCTCTCGTGTAAAAAAAATATTATTGGAATGAAAGAAAATTGCGGTAACTACGATAGGTCTCGACAGGAATCAAGGAGGCTCCTAAGGACCGGTGTAACCATCTGTAGCTACACACGGAGAGCAATGTACGGTTCAAACGATCTTTACGAGATAAGATAAAGTCACTACGAGGCCACATAGTCTACCGTGGGAGGAAAAAGCTATGTAACAAAAAAGATGATTTCGGTATAAAGCTGACCTTCAAAACCATCTGTAACGAAACAACTCGTATTTAAACTTTCTTCTCCAAACGTAGATTTTTTGGTCCCACAGCGACTTTTCTTATCTCGTCAAGATCTTTCGAAACGAATAATGCGAATCCGTGTACACCAAAACACCAAGTATCATACATTTTACAATATGTCCATTGAAAAATGCGAAAATTTTCTGTTTTGGGTTGTTTTTGACGATGTATGAGGAATTTTGTTGGGTGTATTAACTCTAACTTTCATCTGTCAATTGACGTTAAGAACGCAGTCGTTCAGTGTTGTACTATATCGGCCAAATATACACAAATTGGGGCAGCTGTAGGATGCCATCTTGCGATTGTTTACTACGTAAAACGTTCTCACCTTGATGAACTCAGCCCAAGGAAGCCGGATAGTGGAAGGCCACGGTCTGTACGCACTGTGAAAGTGGTAAAATTGGTCAAGACGTAACTGGAGCGGAATCCAGTCATATCAATACAGAGGCTGGCTAAGGAAGCGAACATTTCAAATTGTTTTGCAAAGATTGATCAAAGATGAATTAAATTCATCATAAAACCAAGAGCAAAGCAAGCGCCGTTTGATAATAAAACGAATTTAAGCGCTGCAACTTGAGCGTTCGAAGCGATTTCTGTCTAAGTTGAAGAAGAAGCAGTTGATCGTTGTGCTCGAAAGCTAAGCATGTTTCAGAGAATGTGAAATTCAAGTTTACTACTTGGCATCTCACCGGAGTCATAGTATTTTGGCGGTTGCTTCGAATGGATTGAAGATGCCTCTTCCCAAGTAACACAGATCAAGCTAACTAGCATTTCGATGTTTTATTATGGTTTTATTAAGGCTTTTTCTGTGCAGCTCGTTTTGTGATGGTTTTATTATGGTCATGCAAAATGCTTATATTCTTGAATCGACCATCTGTTTTCAGATAGTTTTGAAAACGCTCATAAATCTTCCATTAAACATACTGTTTTAGTTATTTAGAAAGAGTTAGGAATGCTATGTTTAAACTATAATAAAACACAAACTTAGAAGTTTGCTCCAAGCTTTCTTTTGCATGTTCTATAATAGCACTCAGTGCCTGATTATTATACCGCCATAAAACTTAGTGACAGTTCTCGATCGAGATGTCAAAACAGGACACGCTCAAAATAGATAACACATATTTGAATTGGAATTCCCATGTTTACACATTTTTGATAAGTTCTGTGTGTTGATTTTGAGTTAAAATAATAAAAAATTATAAAATCTATGAAAACTTCGAATTACGGGAAGTGGAATGAATAATTCTGCAATATGAGTATTGAGTGAAAGGGTTCAAATAGGAGGAGCAAAATTTGTTGCTCGACGCCATCATTAATACACGATGGCGGTTTCCGCTTTTATTTTCAAAGTTGTAAATAACTGAAAATATGTTTATAATTTTAATGGCATGTGCGGCGGAATGAAAACAAGATAGAATTTATTTCTATAGAATTTGAAAGAAAGGTGGATAGACAGGCATTAGTGCGCCAATAGGAAAAAGCTTGATAGGTGTTGAAATTTTAGGCTAGAGGGCATGTTGATGAAAAGCTCCCATGAATTGCTCCCGCCTTTGCTCTGCATTTGCTAACTATACATGAGAAACCCAGAAAGAGAATTCCCATGTATAGCGAGCCCAATGATTTGAGAGCGTGTTTTTACGCACACTTCAAACGAGCAAAAACGTTGCAACCCATGGGCCTACTGAGCTTTCCTTTCGTTTGAAAGCCAACCCATATTAGTTGAAAGAGATGAACCAGTAAAAGTTGAAGTTCGTTATTTGACGCCATCCAAATTCAAGATGGCGGTTTCCGCTGAACTTTAAAATGTTGTATATGACTTATAATCGTATGAAACCCCAACAATATTGGTATTGGGTAAACGAGTAGTAGTCGATTTTCTCTTTTCGCTTTACTCTGACATGCTGTAAGTGACCCAAAATCGCACAAAGCAACCACAATACAGACCCCGATCGTTTTTGGCAACATTCGATTTTGGAAACATCCGATTTTGGCACATGTCCCTAAATCAAACAAATAACAGAAACAACATAACCTTATAGTTTTCGCTTTAATAGGACCAATACAATTTAGACATATTAGCATGATAGACATAATACAATGACATAAATAGCAAATATGGCAAAAAACAAAAACTATCGACAAAACACGAAAAGTGCTAAATGCATCAAAAACATGATAAAAAATGTAATACTAAGTAAAAACAAAGTTGGGAAAAAAATCGTTCGATTTTGACAACACAAAATGTTCAAGCGGGTTGCCAAAAACAATCAGGGTCTGGTTCTTTTAGTTTATCGCTTTCAACGAATACCAATATTGTAAAGCTTTCGTGCGGTTTTTAGTCATTTGCAGAATTTTAAAGCTCAGTGGAAGCCGTCATCTTGGATTTCAAGATGTCGTTTGATAGAAACTTTGACTTCTACTCGTTAAGTCCTTTCACCCAATGCCTATATTGTGGGAGTTTAATGCGATTTTCAGTGTTTAACAGCATTTTAAAGTTCAGTGAAAGCCGTCATCTTGGATTTCGAGATGCACCTGATAGCGAAATTTGACTTCTTCTAGGTTAGCCTTTTTAGCCAGTACCCATATTGTGGGGGTTTCATGCGATTTTTAGTTATTTACAGCATTTTAAGTTAGATTACAACAAGATTACAAGATGATCTGATAGAGAAATTCCACTTAAACTGATGAAACCATTTTACCCAATGACCATATTGTGGGAATTTCTAGTGACTTTCAATGATTTCAATCATTTTATTGTTCAGTGGAAGCCGCAATCTTGGATTTCAAAATGGCGTCTGATAGCGAAATTTGACTTCTACTCGTTTAGCCCTTTCACCCAATACCAATATTGATGGGGTTTCATGCGATTTTAAGTCATTTACAACATTTGAAAGATCAGCGGAAGCCGCCATCTTGGTTTTCAAGATGGCGTTAGACAACGAAATTTGACTTCAACTCATGATTTATTCCACGGGTGATTAACAACCAATCCGTTTTTATTTAAAATGTCTGTCCTCATTTACTGTACAACTAAGGATTAACAACTCAGAAATGAGGGACTCATCCTAAGCGTGAAATTGGTTGTCTTGCGAGAGAAACGTCAAATCGAATTGACTACGCCATGTTGGTTGCCAAATCGAAGGGCACAAACCACGCCACGCCATGTTGATGGATTCACAATGCAAGCATTGGAAAATGGCCCATTTTCCATCAATTCCATCATGATTGACCATCAGATTTGACGAGGCGCATTTATTTTAAGATACTATTTCATACACATTTTACCTAAAATCTTGACTGGCAGCACAAAAGAGGCTCATAATATGGTTAAAACATTGGTATTTTGGCTATTAATTTTACCAGATCATATCTCAATAATGCAATCATCATTCATCAACCCTTATGGTTGCTGGAAAAAATAAAAATAAAACTCCGAGAACTCACAGAATCGAAAAATACAAAAATTCCTAACATGTTTAATAATAGCTTTTTAAAAACTTTGGTGACCAATATTGATGACCAACAATGTTATGTCATGATGACGTTTCTAGAGTAGGGCCAAATAGCCTAATTTTGGCTTTATTAAAGTCCAGGTGATGTTATAGAATGCGCTTTAGCTTTTTATGAAGATTAATGCTATAGTCCAAACGAAATTTAACTGACCATAATAAAGCTAAAATTGTTACTTGGGCTGTTTTCATAAAAGCTAGAGTAAAAATTAATATTGAAATCCACAAGGACATTTTAAAAAATCAGATGCTTCCGTGGATTCGGACAAACTTCGGTGAACCCGAGAATGTAGTTTTCGAACAAGATGGATGCCATACCATAACTTGATACGGTCCCAAATCTGGCTAGAGGTGAATATGAAGTTTTAACCGAATAATCTTTTGCCTCCGAGCAGTCCGGATTTGAACTCCCTCGACTTTTTTTTATATGGGCATATGTTCAAGCGAAGTCCTTAGGATCCTCTCACTGTGTCGATTCTCTGGAGGCTTCCATCTCTGGGATGTGGGTTTTGATGTCAGAGGCTTACCGTCAAACGGGGCATCATGCAAAAGCAGGGTTAGATGCAACATTTGTATACAACAACACCCATTCAATTTTTATTTCAATATACTGTAATAAAGTTATCATTGAATGATAACAAATTTATGATGACATAGTTTTTAACATCGTGAAAGAGTTTTTTAAAGTTTTTAATTCTCATATAAAATTTTAAAAAATCGAACAATAGATGTACAAATTTTTACATTTTTGGATGCCGTAAAAAACTTTACCTCGTATGACGGATTGTCTTAATGATATTACCTACAAACTTTATATTGCTTTCCTTATCCAATACCAGCACTGTTGGTGTATAAATATTTTTCGGACAATCACCAAATTTTTTTAAATAAATATTTTTATAATTCAGTTAGATGACTGGGGCAAAATGCAACAAGATGCAAATCAGAACTAAATCTCATAAATCGCGTTTCCATATGCTGGGATATGATTGTATGGCATTATGCGTTTGTTTACAATAAAATTTTTATCCATCCTAAGATTTATTTACATGATTTAAGATGATAGAATATTTAGAAGTATTTTTTACCCCTAAATGTATGCAGCAGATTAACACTTTTTTCTTAAGAACATTTTTGACAGAAAAATGTGAAATTTAATTCGAAGAAAATTAAAAATTACTGCAATTGGTGCTTTATGCGTTATGACATCACAAATGTATCAAAAACTGTAAATTTAAAAACGTTTTCATTTGATTTTTCATTAAAAACAGAGTTTGTTGCAATTACCCCTTTTTCTTGGTAGGATGAAAATCGCGTGTTTTTGTAAATTTAAAAATAACTGGTAAAACCAATAATTTTACTGACTACGTCAGTTTGGTGTCGTATCAACCTTAAAACTTTTGATGCACAAGAGGTATGATTATCTGTAAGCATTGAGATTTTAGAAGCCATTGAAGTTGAAAAGTGTTGCATGTTGCCCCAGTTGACGGTATATTGCGAAGGTATGCTCCTGATTCAGATCTCGCCTGGAGAGAGTAAATACTTGAGTGAGAACGAGAGTGCATACATCGAGTTTTTTAATATGTTTATTTACAAGCCTAAATAAAAACAGTTTTTAAATCACGTTTATATTAAAAAACTTGTTTCCTAACCTTGATGGCAGATTTCCGCATTTTTAATGGGTCATACTGTACATCAGAAAACTTAATTGCCTATTCTCCTTTAGCGGCCCATCACATAGTTTTTTGGTATAAAATGATTTGTAGATCCATTCAATCCATTGAAAACGAAAACCCGTTCGTTGAATATAAAACCTACTGGTCAAACACTCCCGCAAATCTAGCTCAGCAGCAGGAGACCCCTGAACTGTGTCTCAGGGTCGGCCTACTACTGGGTACCCGGAGGGAACGCGGAACAAAATTCTAAGGAGTAAACTGTGGTGTTTCTTGCTAATTAAAAAGAGTTTTAATTTAGTTGAAACGGAAAGAATTTATTGACTTTAATCTCGAGGGTTTTTATTGATGGCAAAAGTGTGGGTGTGGGTGTGTTCAGTGTGGTACAGGGACACATCAAAATTGATTTTCGTAAGTACATACCGTCGACGGATTTACCACAACCGTTGGCGCGTTTTCTGGTTGCTGGTACTGATCTGCTGCTTTCGGTTGCTGGTAGATGATGAAACGTGGCTTGCGTAGGTGGCTCAAAATGGCGTATTTGGGCCTCGGAAATTGTTGGCGATGGCGTCTTCCCTCTTTGACGCAATCGTCGGACCACAGCAAGGCCGTATTGGTCGCGCCGAGAGGGGGTCTCCCTATTAATTAAGGCGCTTAGGTCTGAGACGTCTCTCCTTAATGATTATGGTTCCGCAGAACCAGAGAGCTGAGTCCTTTACGGTTTAGGCGTAGGCAGTCTTGGACTACCTAGGCCGAGTCGTATGTGCGTGTGAGATCTCGGGGGTTTTTCCAGGAAAAACCAATCCACCATTAAAAGGTCCTGAAGATTAACCAACGCTTAATGTGATGGTTCATTTGTTACATGACATTCTCATTTACCTGAATGATCAGATTGTCCTGTTAGAATCCTGCCACGTATTTTACACAAATTAAAAAGTCACACTCACAACTCGCACATACGAACGCCAAGATAGAAATGACCTATGACGAAAGCTAGGCCATCTTCTTCTTTGCCTTCATACAATTTCCATCATTCGCTACGCCACCCAAAATGGAGGACCATCCCTCCATGTTCATAGTACCATGAACATACACCCTCGCTGAAGCTCGCCTGACTAATACTAACAATATGTGTTCTTGTGAATTTGAAATTTGAACAAAAACTAGCTGATATAAATATCGTACCCTAATTCCCTATCTAAATTTAACAAATGACACAACATCTTACACAAAACCTTTGGAAACATTGAAAAAATATCTAAGCATTCTGTAACAACGGTTACAAATATTTTCATTTCCAAAATCTTTTTACTACAAGCATGAATCCATTAATATCGTTTGGAGCATCTTCAAAACCATCTTGGAATAGCGTCCCATTATAAACCTAATCTCCCCGTCCGCCTGCTCGGAAATAATGGAAACATCATCATTCTGGTTTCGATTTGCATTATGTCAAGATCAACACTGCATTTGACTGTCAACATCTTTCATCATCATCCAGACGGCGGTATTACGATGGCACTATTTTCCGGAAGCCACACGTCGCTTTTGCTTTCTTCCTTTGTTCCACATTTCTGGCGCTTTTCTTTCTGACGACAACAACAACAACAACAGTCGGGTGCAATGTAAACTCAACCCTATTAACCGAGGCTCAGCCAAGACGGCACAATGTTTGTTCAGAAATCTCCCCTTGTCCTGGTCCCGGTTCCATCGAGAAGCTGCAGCCAATCCCAGGTGATATTTCCATCAGGCACTGCTTCCGGAAACCCTTTCGTTTCGTTTCTTGGCAGCAGCGAAGCCCGGAGAGGACAAAAAGTCAAAAACAACAGAGAAAAACGGAAAGCTCTGCACACACAATGCAAACAATGCCTTCAAGCTTGTTAGCTTTTTATCCAATCTCTTTCCGGTTGATGAGTTGAAAACGAACACAAAAAAAAACCGACTTCTGACTGAGGTTTTTGTCTATGGAAAGGGGAGAGGTGTTTCTTCTTCTTTTTTTTTCTTACCATCACAGCTCCCGGAAAATGGAAATCATCGCAGCACCGGATTTGAATCTTTCGAATGATGTCACTCGGAGAAGTGCACACGTGTGATTTGTCTATGTGTGGGTGTGTGCTGCAAAACTGTGTGACCTGCTGCAGGTCAGGAAGTAACCGTTTCATATTTTTCCTCCCAAAAACACTCGTTAGTCGTCGGCTAACCTTGCTTTTGTGAGGTGGATTTTTTTCCTTCTCCATCTCATCTCACAGTTAGAAGAGCCTGGAAAGAATGCAGATAAACATTATTTCCAGCTTTTATGTCTGCCGGGTTGCAGACTTTTTTTTGTTTTCGTAGCACCAGAAAACTCGTTTCATCATGTCACACGCCCCGCTTTATGAATGTTTTTTTTTCTTTTGCCCAAGGAAAAATCAAGTATGGTGATGATGACGATTGGATAAGTGGAAAAGTGCATTGGTGGCGAGATTTTGTTTTCTAGTTCATAATAACTTTTAAATTACTGCGAAAAAGCTTAGCATAGTTCTTGCGATCAACAACCAACTTTTTCCTAGCTCGTTTGCCCTCTCAGAAGTACCTGTCTTGAGAAAAGTTTTGTCGAAAAGTATCTTGAATGGATATTATTTGTGAACTTGACGATTAATTTTCCCCTCGTTTTTGGGCTGAACCCTCCTTTTTGGCGTCCTTGACAATAATCACACATTTTAAATTTTAATGATTTATGGCATGTTTAACATAAAATATTTAAAACCGAATATAAAAAGATTAACATTTTCAACTGAATCGAAAATATAAATTTAGGGTAGCGGAACTCAATGGCTCAATTCGACACAACTCGGAATAGTTGATCAACCGGTATGGATAGGGGTTATATTCGATCAATTTTTTTATAGTTCAGTGGATAGATCTTGGTTTCTACTTTCTAATCATGATTTGTAGAATATTTTACTATATAAAAATAAAGAATATTTCAAATTTAACCTTGTTAACTCTAGAGCTGTTTAAATGAACAAAGAATTCCGATCTTGAGCGGAACTAAAATATGAGCGTGAGCAGAACCATTTTATACTGTCAACATCCTTGATAGCTCTCATTTTTTTGTGTAACTGTAAAAATTTCTATTCATTGCCATCTTTAAAGATTTTCAAGTTAAAAAATAATTTTATTATGAAATAACAGAAAGCTGCCAAAGCTGTTCGCAAAATTTCCGTTCAAATTTATTTCTTACTTCAAAAACGATATCTAATTTTCACTTTGATTCGCTGTGCCATATTTTGAAAAAATCGATTCTCTTAACTCAAATTTGCGGATTTTTTTATCGCAAAATTACAATTCTTAAGAATATTTGAATGATTATTCGAATGTGCGCGTTAGGGTCATACTGCCCCCAACAACTTTTGAAGGTATCGACAAAGTCAGTAATACGAAAGTATGCCTTAAATTGCAGATTATGCAAAAAAGAACTGTACATACGTTGCTTTATATCTTGGATGGCCAAACCGTGGTCCGTGAACACTAATCTGTGGCCCGCGAAGTTTTGATCAGCTTCAATATTCGGAAATAAGAGCAATGTTAAAATATTTTTAAACTCCTTAGATTCTCGAACCTTTTTCAAAATTCCGCTCTTTGAAATTTGGTTCGTATAAAGAATCGTTTTGTTCGTCAAATTATGTCGTGAGACTAAATACTATGAAAATGAAATAAAATGATTTTTTATTTTGGAGGCTGTAAAAAGTCGTTTCATTGGTTTTGAAATTCCGTGGAAACTATTCAACTTTTAAATTTATTCAACAGTTGGACATAAAAGTCAGATATAATCAAAATAATAAATACGTTGAGCTGATATTGAATTTCAAGATTTTGGAAAGCATCGTCCGCTTTTTTATATACAACACCATTTGACGTTAACGTAAGTTTTTTGGAAGGATCATTACAAATGGAACATTATGAAAATGCTGTAATAACCTTTAACCTATCTGAAAGTTACTCTTTTTTACGCTGAATAATTTAGAGATCCCTACAAATAATAACTGTTCTACGAAAAACTTCAAATATGAGAAGAAAAAAATTGACAAATTTTTCTTGAAGTGCATAGCCACAGAGGCCGAGAATCTTTACTTTCAGTGATTTTTTGGTTACAATTCAACCATTTTTTTTGTTAATTTTGAAACCTATTACGACTAGCTACATTTAAAAAAAAATCAAATATATACATCAAAAATATTCGAAAATAGAATATCAAAGATAGAATACTAAAGATATTTCTACTTAATCTCAAAAATTTAAATAAGTAAATATTGTACATATTTTTCGATCTCATCTTTTTCTTCCCAAACCTCGTCTTTAGACTGGGTATGTGTTGCGATTTTTCTTCATATCTTAGGATCATTTTTATTCTGAGAAATCGATCCAGAATGCCAATAATTTTTATAAATCGAAAAACAAATAGAAAAATAGGTCCAATACAGTTTTATAATGGTTTTATTAGCTGTACTTTTTGACCAAAATGCTTGTTAAATAATTTTCATCAAAATGAATAGTTAGATCAACATATGTTGAAACATTTTGCTCAAAAAGGTAAGTTTAAATAATAATGATTGGGTTTGGTTTTGTGTCGATTTTAGAAAACACCGTCTAAAGCCGGGGTTGAGTTTTAGAGGGTTGACAGAAAATGTCATCAGGATTCTCTGGAAAAGTTTCATAAATGATACAGAGTTCCCCATCAAGATGTATCAGATTTCAACTTCAAATAATTCCGCAAATTTGCAGCCGATTTCTAAAAATAAAAAAGTTTCTTTCAGGATATTTTATGCTATTTATGCCAAACCAGATAAAGAATACAACGTCGATTAAAAGACCACCTTCAAGCAAAAAGCAGCTATTTCGCGGGCATTCCGCATACCATTGGCCAGAATTTTCGGCTTTAAAGTGATTACTTCAGTTCGTTTTAGACTAGCTTGAAGTTCGTCAATGTTTATGGTGTGCTAACGTTATTTTTAATTTCGAAATATGTTCAAAGAAAAAAAAAATGTGGCACCGAAGAGGACAGTTCAAATCACATATTTTGAGAAAATGATTTTAACGGTAAGCGCGCACAGTTTTTGCAACTGAATGATCGTTTTGCGATGTAAAACACTAAAAATTCAGTGCGTTCAAACAGAGAATTTGGTTAAAAAAAATTCAGTGCTTTCTTTTGATCTGTATTGACTCATAGCTTAAATGACACTAAATGACGTTTCGAAATTGTGTTTATATGTCGAAATCAACTGGAAAAGGCGAAGTTATTCGAGTTTTAAATCGTTGTTGAATCAAAGTTGAAACATAATTTTAGAAATTGCTAATTTGTTTCTATACAATTTAAAAAATTTCAACTAAACATAGTATTGCTGGAAGATGTTGTTAGGTAATTGATTGTTAGATTACAAAATCTGTAGAAATTATCGCAATGTTCTAAAAAATATTTAACCCTTCACTTCATGATTTTTTTATTTTCCCTTAAAAATAACTTTAAACAGTTTGAAATGACGTGTACACCAAGAGAAAAAATTGAAATAAAATATGATTTTTCATTTTTTTTACATTATTTGTTGCAAATTTGTTACTGTATGAAACGAAGGGTAAAAAAAGATTTGATTTGTTTTTGTTTTAAATTTTTCTACATATCTACTCTGATATCTCAAACATATATTGAAATAATTTAATAGAAATATCGTTAGTCGTTTTTATAGTTTCAAATGAATAAATATGTTTAAAAAATATTCATGCAAAATAAAATGAAAAAAAATATGCTTAATTTTTTTTTGGCCCGCAGCCAATCTCATTTTTAAAATTTGGCCCGCCGGCTGAAAATGCTGGCCACCCATGCTCTAAATCAAGGTGTTTTTGAAATAAAATTCAATTTTTTTGTGTTTTTTTTCAAAAGATCTGTGATGGATTTCTGTGACGCTATTTCCTTCAATTTCATTGAAAATTCACGATAAATTTGATCTTTTCTATATTTAAGTTCATGAGATAAGTAAAATAAGGAAAATAGGTTTTTTTTCTGGGTAATTAGGGTCAAATAACACCTCATTGAGACGTGTCCGGCCAAATTCGACAGCAGATTTAAATTTATGAGCAATTTCAAAAATTATACCTACCATTTTCGTCCGAATGTCTGCTATCTGTCTCAGGTTTTCAGAAAACGATCGTCAAAGTGTGCTTAAAAATGGTTGGTTTCTAACAAAGGTGACTCATTTATCTGGGTAAGTATGGAAAATTTTTGATTGTTTGATTTGATAATATAACAATTAATCTATAGGGGGAAGTGTTCCTAAATGCGCATATTGGGTAATATGCGCATACAGCCGATTGACGATATGGCTGGAGATTCATCATATCTAATCAATGCAGTTTGAGGGTGATACGCTTTTAGCACATGGCATGTAAAAATTAAATTGCTATATAAAGTCGAAAAAATTTAAAAATTCAACAAGATTTTTGTCAGTTTTGTTAGAATATATTGAACTTTAAATATCGTGCGTACAGATTCTGTGAACAGAAATTTTAATGGTTTTTCTTTCTTATTCATCTGGAAATTGGAAATTCAACAAATTTCAGCTTTTGGCAAAGTTGTAAATGATACGATATTGGAATTAGAGAAAGGTTCTGAATGCCCATATCAAGGCAGGTTAAATGCCTATATTAAGAAAAATAGATAAGTCTTTAAATTTTTTTACTTTTTATCATCTAAACATAAAATCTACGCTCAAATCACGATCTTACAGCGAAAAAAGACGAACTTCATACTGATCCGATAAAAATACGATATGAACAAAATATTACCATGAAATATGGCCATATGACATACCTTACTATGTTTCATGCACAAGAACTAGTGATGTAAAAAATTTCACCAAAATTTCTACCTTGACGTATGCTCAACATCCGTTTCTACCATTTTCAATTAAATAATATCAAAATATTGGAAGTGTTAATGGAATATAGCTCAAAACATAAATATGCGCATTTAGCCCGCCAGTTTCGGAAATCGACTATTTTGACTTCTTTTAGTATAAAATTATTTTCACAAAAACTGTGAGAGATTTTAACAGAAAAATTGCTCTAACGTATATAAAACAGATGTCCGCTCATGTGTATATAGTTTTTAGACTCCTATCTATTGAAATATGGGAGAAAATGAGTGCTTTCCGTATGTTTGTTTGTTTGTTTGTTTGTTTGTTTGTTTGTTTGTTTGTTTGTTTGTTTGTTTGTTTGTCCTCTATAGACTCAGCCGTCTTAAGAGCTAGAGGTCTGAAATTTGGCATGGATACTCATTAGGTCCAGGAAGGATGAAAAATGTTTTCAGATTTTTGGATGACCCCTTCTGAAGGGGGTCGTTCATACAACACAAATATGGTTTTCGCGATATTGACGTTATTTTTTGTCGGATCGTGTTGAAAATTTGCACTTGAGTATTTTAAAAGACGAGAAATCGATTGCAGTTATCAAATTTAGGGTCAGAAGTCGGCCAAAGGGGTCGTCCATATCAACTGATAAATGTTTTTGCGATATTGGCGTTATTATACACCAGATTGTGATGAAAATTTGCACATGAGTGTTTTGAGAGACGAACAATCGATTACAGTTATCAAATTTAGGGTCAGGGGTCGGCAAAAGGGGTCGTCCATATCAACTGATTAATGTTTTTGCGATATTGGCTTTATTTTACATTGGATTGTGATGAAAATTTGCACATGAGTGTTTTGAGAGACGAACGATCGATTGCAGTTATCAAATTTAGGGTCAGGGGTCGGCCAAAGGGGTCGTCCATATTCACTGATTAATGTTTTTGCGATTTTGACGTTATTCTACATTGGATTGAGATGAAAATTTTCGCATAGGAGTTTTGAGGGACGCTCTTTTGCTTTCAGGTTTCAAATCTTGACTCAGGGGTCGGCAAAAGTGGTTATCTGTTCACTGTTTTTACGATATTCTCTTGATTGAGCATAGAATTGTAATGAAAATTGACACATGGGAGTTTAACAGAAAAGATAATTGATTTCAGGTGTCAAGTTTTGAATCGTGGTCAAAAAAAAGACCGTCCAGAGGGTTATAAACTATGAGCAATTGACTCCAGGTAGCATGTTCCGTGTCAAGGGTCGGCGAAAAGGGCGTCTATATTCACTGTTCACTGTTTTCAAGTTCCTGACGTTATTTTACACATAATTTGAAAAGAAAAAATGGCACAAGGGAGTTTTGAGGTACGTTTAGTTGGTTTCAATTATCGAATATCGGGCCATGGGACAGAAAATGAGGGTTTCATTGAAAGTTCAGTGTTTTGTGCAATAATTTTGTTGGAGGCAGTTAATTGATACCAATTTAAGTGTGAAGGTCAAGCAAAAGAGTCGTGCACATAAAGAAATAGTACATGTTTCTGCCATAATGTCTAGATTTTGCAACCGATCGAGAAGAAAACACTCTCACATAAATTTTAATAAAAAGCCAATCAACCGTTTAATTCGAATTTCAAGTTGTGGAGTTTCGGGAAGCAACAATTCCAATTTTTTAATACGTATTCGACTGTATTAAAAGATTTCTGTAAATTACAAAGGTTTAGTATTTTTCTTAGTAACTATGATTTAAATGCTTACGTTTAATGCTTTCTAATGAAACTCCTCCTTAATTCAACTGTTTTCACTCCAATAACTTCAACTGTTTTCACGCTTGGTAACCTGAACCTGTTGTGATTATTTCACTATTAGATAATATTAGATTTTAATACACTATTTTCAGGTGTTAACCTTATGATCAGCGGTTGTTCCAGATCTTTGTCAGAACTTTTCTGTACCTGCGCGCGCTCTTGGAACTACTGTAATTTCAATATTATATGTAAATAAAGCGCCTACATGACAAATTTTATCTCCTCAACTTACTGTTACTAAGAACTTTTATAATCACTGAGAAAATATACTTTGGAATTTGATGAATTACAAATTGGCATCTAATGATATACAAATATGAATTTGTAGCTCGATTATACTTTTAGAAATGGCGCTAAATTTTTACTAATCATTCCCTAACTTTTCATGATTATTATTCTTCTTCTTGCTGCATTTTCGAACATTCTTGATGTCAATTCACTGAAATGTCATAAAACTGCTGTTGAGTTTCGCTGAGATGAGGCGTGTCGACTAGCAGTCGTGACACAAGTAATAGTAATAGTAGCAAATTTAAACACTGTTGAATTTTTTCACCAAAATTGTCGAAAGAAAGTTTTGAATTCATTTTCTAAACTCATTTTGACGTACCAATGATTAAGAGCGAAACGAAGTTCGTACGGGATCAGCAAGTATTTAATATAAGTATCTCAATATGTTCAAGGACAAAAATTGTTAATTTAATTTTAAAATATTTTTTGAAAAAATCGAATTCGATACCTTGAATAAGGCTTGTACCACTTAAAATAGGGTCGCCTTTAAATAAATGAATATTTTGTACTGAAAAATCAACATAATTTTTGTTTCTTCTGTGGAACCGAGCCAGCTGACAGTTTTTGTGCCAATTTATAAAATTCCGAAAGAAAGTTTTCCTCTTAACAACTTTGTCCAAGACCGTAACTTCGTATCTTATTAGGCAAAAAAGTTATTAGCTGTTTAACAGAGGTATGTCTTTTAGCATTGATAAACAATAAATTCAATTGACATCCCTGCTGGGTGCCTAGCGCGGTTTTACATGGCTACTTTTCATGCAACACTTCGCGAGACTCCAGCAGTGATGTCAATTGAATTTTTAATTTATCAATGCGAAAAGACATAACTCTGTTAAACAGATGATAACTTGTTTCCCTAATATGCTAGTCCAACACCTCGCGAACAGAACAGAGCAGAGAACGACTTACACTTTTATCATTTCGGATTCCAAGTGCACTGCTCTGCCGATCAACGTTCACAAATCGGTAATGAAAGGGGGAGATGGCTTGTTGTGGAAGACACAAGGAGATTCCCAATGTCATGCCGAGAGCATAGCTGGAGTACACGAACTTAGGCTCGAAAGTTCGTTGACCGGATTCATAGGTCATCGGATTTCCCCTCCAAAGGTCAAAGGATTTTCCTACTTGCGACCTAACTGAGGATCCACGGAGCGAAGCTCGATCACTTTGATCCAGACCGTAGTTTAGGCTATATCGAGGATTCCATTTTTGTATTTGATTCGCGAATAACGTCCTAAAGTAAAAACCCACGTGAAGTGTCTTGAGAATTGAATGTAATTGTTATTGTTCCTTTTTTTCTATGCGCATATAAATATTCTGGCCCCGTTGATTGATTAATACACACTGTTGAGGATTCAGGGGGGTAGCTTACCGCTTAATGTTCGAATCGGAGGCTTTACCATTCGCTGCTTCCGTGTCACTGCAAAAAACGACAGCAGCGGGAGCACCTACTAGGCCGGTTAATTTCTCCTGCGCTTGATACGGGAATTTGATCAGCACCTTTGGGCCAGTTTAATTATGTCACATTACCACACAGCAAACGGGTCGAGAGGAAAGATTTGTTGCACTCGATTGTTTCAGTCCACAAACAATTCACGGCACAATAAACGCTTATCAGGTTTTCGGATGCGAATTAGAACGCAATTCAATGCAACCGGTTTACACAACATAAAACAACACTTTATTTCTTACTTCTCTTGCCCACACTTGGGTGGACGCTTGGTCGCTCTGGAGCTAACTGTGCGTTTTCTAAAGCTTCTCCGTTTGGGAAGAGCAGAGCGAAAAAAATACACGCTCATACTCTGAACAGGCTAATCTGAGGAGCGATGCCAAGCATGAATAAGTAACGGTCTTCGACAAAGTTGTTCAGCGGAAAATTTCTTTCAGGAATTTTATAAATTGGCACAAAAACTGTCAGCTGGCTTGCTGCACAGAAAAAACAAAAATGAAGTTGATTTTTCAGTACAAAATATTCATTTTCCTATACAAACCTAAAAGTTTAAATTTACTCAAGTAAATGTTACTTAAAAATTCTGCAAAAAATCAAGGATAAGTTTTGGACCAAGACGAAGCTTTTAAGACTCCAGGGTTTGAGAAATTCAAAAATGACCCCAAATCGACTCAGTCTAATGTCATATAACTTGAGCCAAAGTCATAAAAAGTCCAACATCCTGAGGTTGAATTTTAAAACATATTATTTTTTTCGCTTATACATTTCATGTACGAGCTTTCCTTTCATTTTCACTATTTACTTCAGCAGAAAGCAGCTCTCAGGCATCACTCATCACGAAAATTAAATAAGATCGATCTAGCAGAGCTCGATCCTCTCGCTTCGATTTTTTAGGTGGATCGACCCTGGAACCATTCAACTGAATCGATCTTGGAAATCGATCTTTTCCAGAAGATCAAACAGTTTGAAGGCTTTTGCGATCATTGCTCCTGACCATGTAGGGATTGCAAAGTGTACCAATCCTGACGAAAATTATTACTAGATGAACAAGCCTTACATATCAAAACACTATCATTAATTTCTCGGTACGACAGCTAGAGGCACTGCAGAGAATGAATTAAAATGACCTGATACTGAGTGGTACAAGCTTTAACTCAAGGATTTCAAATCTTCACATTTAGTCCAACTGTTGTCGCAATAACGCACGACGAATTCCATTATTTTCCCGTTGTTTGATTACTTTTAGATACTGGAAATAAAATCGGTGCTGAACAGAGGCGTTTATCCCAGTTTTATCCCAGAAGTTATGTTAAAAATTATATTTTTTAGATATATTTCATTCAAATAATCGAATACTTTAGATTAAGTTAAAAGTTATTTCAAAAATCATTGAAATTCTATAATTTATTTTATAAATTTGATTAAATTTTCGTTTATTTTAAGTGTGAAATGTTCGAATCATTTTGAATTCAGAAGACAAATAATTTTAAGTTTTAAAGCGATTTATTATCGTATTTAATTCTTAATTGTGAATGTTAAAAAATCAGAACGTATGTGGTAGAAAGCACATTGTTTATAATTTTTGAATGATCTTATTTTGAAGATTATCAGTGCATGGTGAAGGAAGTTATTAATATTTTCTTAATATAAGAAATACTTTAAATGAAATTTTACTCAAATTTGCAAAATTGGATTTTTGAGCCATGCTTTTTCAATCTTATTTCTGAAATCTCTCAACTATGTCTCGCCTACTTATACTACTATTTGAACCCAAATTCTGACTAAATTTGTGAGTCAACAATCTACTGAAAATGCTAGCAAATATCTAAAGAAATACTAGTATTTTTTTTATCAAATAATGAGGCTATCTCCATACTTTGTTACTGGTATTTTTCAGATTTTAATCAAATAAGTTTAAATATACTATAAGCAGCCAAATTTCAAAGTTTTGCTTATTTAAGCACCTCTTTGGGATTCAAAATTATCTGTTCCTTATCTTAATTGAGATCGCCGAAAATTTTTGCACCCAAAGGTGCCACTGAACCTGAAAAAAACTTCTCGAAAGAAATGGAAAAAAAACTTCCCATCCAGCACCCCATTAGCAACAGACTCTCGCCTAGGGATGGGTGGAAGCCAAGTCCTCCCACAACAAACACGAACGAATTCTGACTGCAGCAGTCAAACGATTACGAGGACTCTAGATAGAATACGCAGTTTGTTATTTTTTGTTCTACAGTGATTCACTAAAAGATTTTCCACCGCTAGCCGTCGTTGTTGGGAAACTGGCCAGCGCCAGTGGGTCCTCGGATTCAGCTTCAAAAACCTGCCGGACGACGACGACAACGAGTTTAGCTGCAAAAGTCCTAGCTGTAGTGGCAGCAGCATTTTTCCAGATTTTTTGCTCGAGTCCTCCTTAGCCGTCTAGATTCCTCTACATTCGAGTGGCTCCAGAGAGCGGGAGCAAACATCATCGCAATCATTCTTCGGTTGTTTTATCTGTAGCTTTTTAAACTGGTCGGTACCAAACGCAGGTTAGGTTGCAGCCATTTTTGCGAGTCATTTTTTATTTCAGGCTCTCCTGCAAGCGGGGCAATTTGCGACCTCCGGCTCGGTGAGGTTCATCCTTTTTTCGCCTTTCAAATCTACTCGAGCGACACAGAAAGTGAAGAAAAAATAGGTAGTCAAAACGTTAAACTTTGTCACCGTTTGGCGTGAAACGGGTTGAAATTAATTCAAAAGAACGGAGGCAATTAAAGTTGAACCTGAATGGTGAGACTCACTTTACCATGGTTAAGTTTCTAGGTGAAGTATGAGTAATTGCATATTTAGGTGAATGAAATGAAGATTTGAGTGAAGTATTCTGATTAAAATTATTTTGAAGCTTTTGGCATCTTAAGCGAAACTTTCCACAGATAAAACGTTGATTTCGTAACTACAAAACTGTCATGAAAACTTTATCAATTAAAAAAATGTACAACATAACGAAGATATTTCACAATTTTTGAAAATTGTTATTATTTCAAGAGTATTGAAAATAACAACTCATCATTAAAACTATGCTTGACATCTACCGACATTAGGGTGGAAATGGGTGTAAGGGAAAAATGACATCATGAAATTTTGAAAACCGACCATATACAGTGAGCGAAATAAGAATAGCACCACTATGTTTTTCGCTTGTTAAAATACGAATGTGTGGAATTTACGAAAATTTTCTTCCACAGTTTGTTCTGAATTGCTTAACGGATAAATCAAGCATAAGTTTACTTTTTTTGGACGTAGCAATTGGCGTTGAGGACCAAAAATGTGGAAAAGGGGTGCGAAATAAGAATAGAACCACTTGAGTTTTTCAACAAAAACAAGCTTATTTTTGAAAATTTACTGTGTAAAAGTGAATAATAATGCTTTTACGAATTATTTGAATAAATAACTGCATTTTAAGGAGTTTTCCAGAATTTCAAAGGTTTTCATAGGTTTTAATTCGGGGGTTTTAAGAGACGCTCATCTAGCGTTAAGGAATTTGATATTTGAGCTGTAGTTCTTTACCAAACTACTTATTTCCTTCATAAAAATTACGTGAAATGATGAAACAAACATTCGGGATTAATTCTGAATCAGAAAAAATAGGTTGGAAATCAAAAACTTTGATTTTGTTCAGTAAACCACACTTTATTCCAATTTCAAGTCGTAGATGGCAGCACTATCGTGCAGTTAAAACCAAATTTAGTCTCAATATTGATTTTTCAGGTTTATTTAGGCCTATATTCATCATTTATAGGTATTTTCTCATCACAGTTTTGTGGAAGTTCACGCTGCAGAAAATTTTCCCGGATTTGCAAAAGAATCACAAGCACAAAAATGTACAACCGCCCAAACTCCTGCTCATCTCAACTTCCGATTCAATTGCAAATCATACCAATAATACTGCTAGCCGCCTGGTCCATCAAGCTCCATCGCAAAGTATAACTTTATTCTGATAATCGGTCCAAAAAATTCACTTTTAGTAACCATGATGCAATCTTTTTTTTTTTAGATTTAGTGATCTTAGAATTTCCAAAGCGTGCACACGGTACATGTATTTAATTCTTGATCAAAATCATCCAGCACTTCCTAATTAATCCCGGATATTCGAAAATGGGCATGAATTTGGTTAAATGGCAAGATAGTGCTGCCATTTATGACTTAAATCTAGAGAAATAGTGTTTGACTATTAAAAAACATTAGTATTTTTGAATTCCAACCTGCTTTTTGGATTCAAAATCAGCCTCAAATCTATGTTTCATAATTTTGCATCGTACTTATGAATTTTTATGAAGAAAATTAGTAGTTTGGTAAACAATTACAGCTCAAATATCGAATTCCTTAACGCTAGAGGAGCATCTCTTAAAACCCCCTAATTAAAACCTATGAAAACATTTGGAATTCTGGAAAACTTCTTAAAATGCAGTTATTTATTCAAATAATTCGTAAAAGCATTATTATTCACTTTTACACAGTAAATTTTCAAAAATAAGCTTGTTTTTGTTGAAAAACTCAAGTGGTTCTATTCTTATTTCGCACCCCATTTCCACATTTTTGGTCCTCAACGCCAATTGCTACGTCCAAAAAATGTAACCTTATGCTTGATTTATCCGTTAAGCAATTCAGAACAAACTGTTGAAGAAAATTTTCGAAATTTTCAATTATTAATATTTTAACAAGCAAAAAACATAGTGGTGCTATTCTTATTTCGATTGTATCCCATTTACCCGAAAACCATTGCCCAGAATGAATTTTTCCCAAAATGACAAATACCCGAAATCAAACCCCAGAATGAACCATTTCCCAGAAAAAATTCCCCAGAATGCACCATTTACCAGAAATTTTTTTCCCAGAATGGACCATTTCCCAGAATTTTTTTCCCCAGAATGGAACATTTACCAGAATGGCACAAATCCCAGATTTTTTCCCCTAGTATTTTTATTTGTTTTTTTTTTCTAAGGAATTCTTGAATATTTCATATGATTCGAAATTAATTTTTTCAAAATGGTTTTTTAAATGAAACTACGACTTTAAAATTTTCCAACTAAATTTATTTTAGAACCAATATTGTGATTTGTTTATGGTTTGGGTACTTTAATTGCTTCAATGCTTACCATGGTCCTTTAAAAAACCGTTTTGGTATCCGACTCCTCACGCTGCGCGTTCGAACTTGAAAGACGTTTTGTCCTTCACGCTGTCGCGTGGCGGACGGGGCTTAGGGATCACCCCTAGCTTTCACGCAGACCTAGGAAGCCCCGGCAGACCTAGACCAATGTCTTAGGGCCGCCGCTTCCGACGGCGCACACAGGGGTAAATGAACCTAATAAGCGATCAAAATTATTTGCGGACAAACGGTAAACGATAGACATTTGATGTCTTCGCAACATTTTTATATTTTTTGATGATCTATCAAATTCTTGAAAGAAAAAAAGTGATTTTTTCATCTGGAAGGGAGATAAAAAAATTATTTCTTGAAATAATTAGTTTAGCGTCTTGATGTCTTCACAAAAGTTGTAGATCTTATTATTTTAAGCAACTTTGTTGAAGACATCATAAAGATCGCATGAAATTCAAAAAAGTTACGAGCATTTAAAATATAACGAGAATTTTAACAAGTAATTTTGAGTTTTTATTTAATATCTTTTTAAGTACACGATTTACAAACTTGGTATATTTGAGAATGTTGTTCAAATTGTTAAAACACACAATTTTGTAGAACATTTCAAATACATATTTCAACTAAGAAAGGAGATATACTGCAAAATATCCAAAATAATGCATTTTTTCAGTAAGTTATAACCTTAAGAGTTCGGACGAGTTCGGATAATTTTTTAAGTGGGTTTTGTTGGTCAAGTTATTGGCTTTCCATTGATATATAAATTAAACATTAGTTTTGAATAGATTTTGTTCAAACAAGCAATCAAAAATGAGCTTTTTCCTCTAAAAACAGGAAAATTTGAGGTTTTTTTTCTTCGAATTTTAAGTATTTCTAAAGGAAAAAGCTCATTATTGATTGCTAGTTTGCAGAAAATCTATTCAAAACTAATGTTTAATTTATATATCAATGGAAAGCCAATAACTTGACCAACAAAATCCACTCAAAAAATTATCCGAACTCGTCCGAACTCTTAAGGTTATAACTTACTGAAAAAAGGCATTATTTTGGATATTTTGCAGTATATCTCCTTTCTTAGTTGAAATATGTATTTGAAATGTTCTACAAAATTGTGTGTTTTAACAATTTGAACAACTTTCTCAAATATACCAAGTTTGTAAATCGTATACTTAAAAAGATATTAAATAAAAACTCAAAATTACTTGTTAAAATTCTCGTTATTTTTTAAATGCTCGAAACTTTTTTGAATTTCATGCGATCTTTATGATGTCTTCAACAAAGTTGCTTAAAATAATAAGATCTACAACTTTTGTGAAGACATCAAGACGCTAAACTAATTATTTCAAGAAATAATTTTTTTATCTCCCTTCCAAGTGAAAAAATCACTTTTTTCTTTCAAGAATTTGATAGATCATAAAAAAATATAAAAATGTTGCGAAGACATCAAATGTCTATCGTTTACCGTTTGTCCGCAAATAATTTTGATCGCTTATTAGGTTCATTTACCCCTGTGTGCGGCGGTTCGGCGGCCTCCTCGGATTTGGGAGCTTCGGCGGCTTTATGCCGCCTGAGCCCCTTCATCCTCGTTGGTTGCGGCTTTGCCGCAAAAGAATAAAGTTATGAAACCCCATTTTTTTTTTGTAACAATTCCTTTTTTTTTTAAATAATTTCTAGTAAGGATAAATGTTTTCAATTTTCTGGGAAATGGTCCTTCTGGCGAAAAAATTTCTGGTACATGGTTCATTCTGGTGAAAAATTTTCTGGGAAATGGTACATTCTGGCGAAAATTTTTCTGGGGAATGGTTCGTCTGGGGAAAAAAATTCTGGGGAATGGTTCTTTCTGGCGATTGAAATTCTGGAGGTTTTTCATTCTGGGCAATGGTTTTCGGGTAAATGGAGTACAACCCTTATTTCGCTCACTGTACATTTTGGAGATTGGTGCAAAAAAAGTTGCATGTGCATAAAATTGTGTTTTCTCGTAAAACAAATTTGCTCAAAAATCGACTTCTCAGGACTTTTTCTAAACGGTGATTTTAGAGAGTAAAAAACGAAACTTTGAGCGCTTTGAGAAACTCCTAAATCATGTCCAATTGTGCTGAAATTTTGAACAAGGAAGTTTTTGGGCCAATCTAAAAAATGTATATGGTCGGATTTTGGAATTAGAAATGACCCAAAGTGACAAAAGCGTATAGCAAAGAATAAACTAAAAAAAAAAATTCTGATTCTTCAAAGAAATCCATGAGCCTACTAACGTATTCCATTAGTTCAATTAAACTATCGTTCCGACAGTTTGTCCTCTATCACTTTCAAAGTTCGTGTCTCTGGATCAAAACTAACAGCCTCAATGTTTGAACAATTTGCATCATCAGTGTAGAGATTCTCGGTCTCATTCATCTCTCCGAGGAGACGTCGCACTGATTGCCACAAATGGAGAAACATATGAGTCTAATCAACTCTACGCTAATTACACATTATGCTCCATTGCACTTGCATGGTGGGCACATACAAACGCAAACACACATACACAATCACACATCATCATCATCAGCGTGTTATTATAACTAAAAGCCACTCAGATATTCCAAGTTGTTGTCTAGCTGATGATGTTTCTTCGCCTGACACACTCGAGTGGCAAACTACTAGAAACCTAAGCCAAAGAGCTTTCATTCAAGATTACACGATCTCGACATCAACAACAACAACAACAACACTAACAACAAGTGCGGTGACACCACGGCAAAGGAAGGGTATGCTCATAATAATAACTTGTGCAACTAATTGCAGTGATTCAGTGGTAGTCACGCACGTTTGGCGTTGTTTATTCTGTGGATTTCCTTTTTGGGTGACAGGAAAACGAGAATTTCAACTTGACAACTGGCAGCTTTTGAGTAGATCTATTCAAGGCATGATACTTTTGGAAATCTTTCAAAATCAATTAAGAATAAAAAATCAGCAATCAAAACTAATAAAAAATAATCAATTAACAATCGACTATCATCGAGCGACAATTAAAAATCAAAAATTATCTAATTTTTCAAACACATTGCATGTAAATATTTCCCATTTTAGGTTTTACTCATTTATATAATTTCTTCTCAAAATTGAAATTTCACTAGTGGCATTATGCATTAATATGCAAGTATACCGACACCAATAAATGTTGTAGTGACAGGGCCGTAAAAAGAAACTTTTTCAATGGGGAGGAAGTTTAGTGAAAAATTTAATATATAAAATTACACAAATTTAAATAGAAAATAGATTTTTTTAACATTATCTGATAGTTCATGTTTACGTATTGAAGCTAGCATATGAGGTTGGCTATCTATTAATAAAATAGTCGTTGAATCTTTTAAACAAATCAGAGCCAGACAAATATTGGAATTTTTTTTTTCAAAAATACGGGGAAATCCTGAAAACTAGAATAAAAAAATCTTATTCTATCCAGAAATCATTTCAATATTCAAACAAAACCTTGCAAAAGGAAGGTGGGTATTAATGAAAAAATCCGAGAAACGTGAAATATAAATTTCAAATTGTATTTTTTTTAATTTTTAATGAATAATTTATATTTACTTTCATGAAACGAACTCAATAAATTTGGATGTCTTCACGGGAGCAAATTCGAAAAATTCAGCATCTTTTAGTTATGCTGCTTACTCAAGTAGCACAGATTGAGCCAACTTGCATTAGAGTGTTTTATTATGGTTTTATTATAGCATTTTAAATACAGCTAGTTTATTATCTGTTTTATTATGGTCGTGGGTAATGCTTAAATTCTTCATTCAACCATTTGTTTTTACATAATATACTGTTTAAGTTGTTACGAAAGAGTTTATCCCGTCTCGACTCCTTCGGAAGTCGAAGCTGAAACTATTTGGCAAATCTCC